>NC_091672.1:9971893-10274924 GCF_042453785.1 Malus domestica
TACGAATGTTTTGTTATGCATGAAGGGATCCATGCTTTTGATATGTGAACCATGTTGGTTGTAACACTTAGTATCACATACTTTGTGTCAAAGTACGCATGTTGAAGCTCTGAGTTGGAGTATAAGGGTAGGTCGGCGTAGACCAAGTGTTCCAGTGTTATGAACGCAAAAGACTCAGAAGAAGTTGTCTGAGTTCCCTCTTCTTTAAATATTTGTTGAATGGCTTGTGTGACAAAAGATTTCAAGCGGTTGAGAGTCCAAAACATTTGTTATGTGTATGCCTTCTTATAATAACATTTCTTTCAGTACCTAGTCCTCCACTTTAAAAGAGTGAGGCTTGGCCCCATAGTCATAATAGTCGATGGTACGTTCACCCTTGGTTGTCTTGATACGAACTTTTATCCCTCTTGTTGTAATGGGCTTGCTGAGAGTAAAAATCATTCCTCTTACCAAGAGACATATACGTTTGGTGACTTAACGAGTAGCTAAATGAGGCAGGAGATGATGCAATGAGGGTCTGAATGGCCAAGATCTCCTCACTTGGTAGAACTTGACTTCCACTTCCCACTTGTTGATAGGGGTTAACCATATGGGGGTTCCCTTGGTATGTCCTTACTTCGGCGGGGGCGTGGTTGTAAGCATGTACCATCACCTCAGAGTAAATCTTCCAAGTGTTGGTATTGATCATGTACTTAAAGAAACAATCACGTAGGCCTACCGTGAAAGCCTTGGGGCGGTCTTGTCATCTGCCTCAGCGCAGCGAGAATGCTCATGGCTAAAGCGACCGGTATACTCTCATAGTGACTCATCCGACTTCTGACGAATAGTGTACAAGTCACATGCAGAGTGCAAGCGATCGGTCTGGAAGATATGTTGAGAGACAAATAGTTTCCTTAATTCCTCAAACGAGTCTACTGTCTCAGGTGGAAGACGACAATACTAGTTTAGAGCTCCGCCAGAGAGGGTGGAGAGGAAGAGAAGACATCGCTCTTCATCGGTGTGTATCTGATATACCACGGTGGACTCAAAGAGGTTAAGGTGTTCAATTGGGTCCTCCCTTCCAGTATAGAGTTGTAAACCAAGCTTTTGTTTTGTCTTAACTTGAAGGGGTGTCGATAATCCTCCTTATGAGAGGGCCAAGCTTGGGTTAGTTCCAGTCAGGTATCTCGGCCTGACGTTCGGCCTTTAACTTATTTACTTCCTCAAGGAGCTGTAGGACAAGAGGGTCCTGAGTGGAGTCATGTACCACTAGAATTTTCTTTCGTAAGTCTTCATCGCCTCTTGGAAGTAGGAAAGTTTGAGCAAGGGCGTGTGGTTTTTCCTTGGAGTCGCTGTACTGACTTCTAGGGTGAGTCTGTCAGAATACTTCAATGTCCCATGTACCTTCATGTTCCTCTGCGACCTGTCGTTCTTTCCCTAGATTGGCAACTGACCTGGGTCGTGGGATGAGACTAATTCTTTCAGAAACCCTTGGGTCATTGATCTTCGAGCATATGTGGAGGGGATTATCTTGATGTTGCTTTAGGAAGCCTTGGCAGTCACGATAAACGGCTTTCGATCCTTCCAACCCTTCTGCAAGGAGGTGTCTTCCTCCACTTCTCATGCTTCGAGTCAAAGCATCTGGGTTGAGAGAAGTCTCATGTTGATCAATGTTTTGATGATTAGCTCGCTTCTCATCAGGGATACCCATGTCGAAGGGAGGTGACCCTCCGTGTTAGGGGGCACCCAGATGATGGTTGATGTCCACAGGAGAAACGAGCTCGCGTGTTTGAGTACGCCTAGTTTCGTGGAGCGTCTCAAAGAGCTTCTCATACTGCTCTTAGATAACCTTATTCTTCATTGCTATCTTGTTGTTCTGAGCTTCTAGCTAATCAACTTTAGCTTGAAGAGCAACCCTCTTTCCTTCATTCTTTCGTTGCTTCGCACTAGGTGCAAGAGAGGTGTCATTCTATGTGTTGTGGCTTCCTTTGCTCCCCATGTTGGAGAGAGATGCCTGGTCAAAAGAGAGTGTACGAATGGTGGAAACCAGCTTGGCAAAGCTGAAGAGAGTGAGAATAAGTGTTGTTTCCCACAGACGGTGCCAAATGTTGATGCACAAAATTAGTGAGGACTTTGGTATAATAGAAAGTGTTAAGTTTGTGACCTTCGCTAGATTATTCCAGTCACTAGTATGGATAAGTATGTAAATGGATAGAGATAGGGAAGCAAACACAAGATGTACGTGATTCACCCAGATTGGCTACGTCCACGGAGTAGAGGAGTTCTTATTAATTGTGAAGGGTTTACACAAGTACATAGGTTCAAGCTCTCCTTTAGTGAGTACAAGTGAATGATGTAGTACAAATGACATTAGGAAATATTGTGAGAGAATGATCTCTATTTATAGAAGAGAGTTTCTAATTTCATTCTGACATTGACAAGTGTCATGTTGTGATTGGCTTCTGATGTTGACACGTGTCGCGCTATGATTGGCTTCTGATGTCGACACGTGTCGCGCTGTGATTGGCCTCCTGGTTGGATGGAAACTCTTCTGGATCCTTGACGGTATAACGTTGACCGATGCTCAGTAGTTTCGGGATTGGTCAAGTATGGTACAAACAAGGGTCAATTCAAATACAGGGGTAATCATTTAAAGGATTTTAAAATACTTTAGAATCATGGTGTAGTCAACTAGAATTTAAAAAAATTTCTATAGAACCCATCATAGTCTGAAATATTGATAATATCGACGAAATATCGAGGATATTTCGGTTTTTTCGAATCACAGATATTTCGGAATATATCCATGTACATATCGTACAAATATCGACAATATCGACGATAATATCGGAAAATATTGATGTCGATAATTTCACTCACACTTGAGCAATATTTTGTCAAAATATCGGTGTAATATCGCTAAAATATCGAAAATATTGATGTAAAGGAAGGAAAAAAAAAAGGCTAAAATATCGAAAATATCGATGTAAAGGAAGGAAAAAAAAAGAAAAAGAAGAAAAAAAAGGGAAAAAAAACACAAAGGGGATTTGAACCCCTCCTATTTTACTCCTCCAACACCGTAACCACCATATATCACTTATGTTTTAGTGATAATGTGCTAAAATATTTATATTTATATAAGTGGCATGTTAACAATTACATGTAAAACTATTTTGGGGATTTATCATTTGATGAATACTCTTCACAAAAAACTTACTCTACACATAGAGATGATGAAGATAGTGAAAATTTTGAACCTCATACGAACTTTATGTGTTACTAAATCATTCATGTATCTTACCATGCAATGTATAAAGTGTAAAATATTGTAGTAAATCATTATATATAAATGATTATGGTGTGTTTAATTTTTTTTTTCATTAATTACTACATATTTTCTACACTCACAGTGTTTGCCAGCTCGCTGTATAATTAACTTAAATCAGTTAAATCCATCATGTAATGCATTTCCTTCTAATTTTTTTTTTTTGTTAAACTAATAGATAATTGACTAAATAAACATTATCCAAAGTTTCAATAAAAATTTCCAAGTTTTTCTTACAATTTCCATGGTTTTTATTCAATTTTTATCGATATTGATAATATCCCGATATTTCCATTGAAATTTCCATGTTTTTGGACTACCGATATTTCCAATATCATCGATATTTTATACCATGGAACCCATGCAAATCTATACGTATTAAAAAATTCATAGATTTTGAAAGATTTATTTCAATAAGAGATTTTATACGATTTGAGAAGGATTGTAAGCATAACAAAATCTTACCTCACCCCTAGGATTTCTTTTCAACCCTCACTTTCTTTCTCTATCTGTAACGCCCCTGCCCCGAATTTTTTATTTTATATATTTCGGCAAATAATCATAGTAGACCTAACTAAAATTAACATAGCTAATTTATTTTCTTTCATAACATCCCTCTAAGTCCAAATTACTTACTATTACAAGTTATCCATATTTTCTTAAATGCCAAACATACCTTTAATTTAACAACTAAAATCACTATTATTAGTCATCGTTCTCCAAATCATTCTCTTCATCCTGCATATATTGGATAATAATATTCATTTACCGAGATATATAATCTTGCTTCCAAATTAGAACTATTTCTGTCTCTTAGATCAAGATCCATCTATATACTAATTCTCGAATACTTAAACACATTTAATTTTATGGTTGCATTTAACGTTTTATTAGACTGCCTACGTACCCTCAATAGAGATCAAGCCATTCGTAGTTCACCAATTCAAATTCAATTAATTATGAAATTCCAACTATTTCTAAAAATTCTCAAAAAATACAGAATTGAAGATCTCAAAGAGTAGAGCAAACTTTATACCTGTGGCGGAAGCCCAATTTGGCTTGGAAAGGCTCCAATTTGCCTCCAACCCGTCGGAACCCTAGAATTTGGGTGTCCCCGATTTGTTATCTCCGGTACTCCGCCGCTCCAACCAAGACTTGGGCTTTGTTCTAGAACTCAAAAGGAGTCTATAGGTGGTTGTAATTTAACCAAAATGTTTCAGATTTTGATGGATTTCGAGCAAAGAAGGTCGCGGCACCGATGTGTTGTTTCCCAAATTTCAAGACCAAATTACATGACTTTTGGGGTGTAATAGGAAGAGGGAAGATCGTGGCGAGGTTTCCAAGTGGTGATTTGATGCAATTCACCAGAAAAAGGGGTGAAACCCCATCGAAAATGTGCATGGCGCTGATTGGGTCGGGTCACCAAGACCCAGGTCCCGATCCCCCGTGTCTCTCTTCTCTCCTTTCTCCTCATTTCTCTCTTCTCTCATTGGTCACCTCTCATCCTCCCCTTTTCTGATTGGCTCCTCTCTCCCTCCTTTCTTGAAGGATGATTTTGTGAAAACATGTTCATTTGAATAACATCTATAGCATGCATTTAACAATTAAAAGGCCAAATCATGCTTGCATGCATTCAAAAACAAAACATTACCCATGAAATTCAAAGCCTAGTAGATTGGTGAACCAAGACTCAACTCAAATCAAAGTGAGTTGAGAAATTTATACCTTTGTAGATTCCTCTTTGCATAAGCAAAGGCTAATCACCCAAAGAGAGGGCCTTCATTCCTTGCTTTTTAGATCCATGGTTTTGGATGGAAGAATATGGTTCTCCAAGTTCCCAAAATTGAGAACCTCTAAGTGTCTACACCAAGGTTAGATTGGAGAAGAAATGAGTGACCTTGGAGGAGTGGGATTGCTAGCTAATCCCTCCAAGGGGGCCGGCCTCTTTAGAGAGAAAGGAGAGCTTTGTGTTTTCTCCAATTTCCTAAAAGAAACCCTTAATGAATTTTGGGCTATAAAGTTCTTTATATAGTCACTTCTTTAAATGACCTAAAGAACCAAAAACACTAATTCAACACACATGGCTGGCCACATAAGGGATTTGGGCTTTTGGGCCTTTGTGAATCTTTATTCATTAAATTGTCATACAACTTAAGTCAATGGGCTTGACGTTCGAAACCCATTGGGCCTTAAGGTCCAAAACTATCCCGAGGTCTTTAACGAACTTATTCGTTTGATTAGTTAACATATTAATTAATCCTTGCCATAAACAATTAAACCATTTAATTATTCTTACTCATCTCCATTGTTTCTTCAATCTCCACCTTACACGGTGTACGATCCATTAGGTTCCTTTTAGCGAGGCAGTGGGCGATTAGAACTCTTTCAAATCGATTGTGAATTGAAACTTACTTTGAATTCTCCCTTTAGTGATTATACACGTTTAGGGCTTCCACAAACCATGAGTGACACCTAGCAGCATATCATGGTTACCCAAGCTAATCAGAAGAGGTAGAGAACCTATTCAGTTTAGGATTACAAATGCAATACGATCTTTCTCTAATACAATACTCTTGACCACATTGTTTGGTTTGATAGTTTATTCATGTCTACTATCCAATGTAATTCGTGTGCTTATATGATTACCTTGAATGTGATTTGGAACGACTTCCTAAATCTCATTCATACTCTGGCCAGAGATTCTTAATCATATCATAGAGTATTCTCCCCCAAACGGTTTGAAGGTTAGAGATCTCTTGTTGCGCATTCACTTGCCTCCATGGCTAAGTGGCTTAACCCCAACTATGCCGTGGACACCCTCCTTTTGGAGTGACTTTTGACATAATCAAAGATCAAGGACTTAACCACAAGACAACTATGATGCCTCAGGTCAAAGGACTACTTTGCATTATCCCAACCATGAGTTCTCATGTGACATGAATATGAGAACTCTTCGTTGATCGTGTTCAGTGAACTCATTCTCTATTGAGCACCTACGTACTTGTCTTGATGTCACACACACCAATGACTTGAGACTAGTCACTCTCCCTGAGAGAAGACACAACACGTACTGATCTTAATGGACTGTCAATGCCCAATTGGCAATCCTATGATCAGGAACGTTTAGGATATGTATACGAAAGAATGGTCTCATGAATCTAACTTCTTTAGATTGCATTCTCCCAATCACATATTCCTTGGACTTATCGTTTAAGCATATAACATTTATATGAGACGGCTTAAAACAATAATCTTTGCCCTTTATATTTAAACTACATTAGTTTAACTTGTGAAATGTCCGTAAAGTATCATCATATGATTGGTTTTAGGGCACATTTCCAACATTTCTCTCCTTTACCTCCCATCTCCACCGCCTAACTTTTCTTACTTTTAATCTGGGCCACACATGTGGCCTTCCAAATTTGGCTCAAAAAATCTGGAGCATTCTAGTAATGGTAAATTTACAATTTTATCCCCGACGTTAATAACTTCTTCGTTCTAACTCCGTTTCACAAACGATTTGCGCCTACGCGTTCGTGAGGTCGAGCTTTATTCAAAAATATAAATTTTGACATTGAAAGGTCTACGTATTTTAATTAATTAAGGTCCAAACTTTAAACCTCGTCACTAGTTTAATATAAAACTAAACTTACACAAACTATTATAAATTCTTGAAAAATCATATAAAAGCTCAAAAATACAATACGTTGATTAATAGAATTATTGACAACAAAACTTTAAAAGTTCTCGATTAAATTCTTCATAATCATAAATCAATTTATTTTTTATTTCCTCCACATATTCATATATTTAAAATTTTCAGGGTATTACACTATCCCCCCACACTGCAACTTGAGCTTTCTTTCTCACTCTCATTTTTCTTCAAAAAACTCATCCTTCCATCCTTCTGGCGTCTCAGCCACCCACCCCATCCTCTCAATATACAATCAATATACCATTGTATACAATCGTATACAAAGATAGCAAAGTTGATACCTTTGGAGATAGGACTTGAAGAAGGCGATAGAAGGGGTGTGACTAATTGAAGGGTTTGACTTGCACTTGCTAATGGACTCCTCCATTTTCCCTACCTTTGCAGCATCCATTCTCTCTCTCTCTCTCTCTCTCTCTCTCTCTCTCTCTCTCTCTCTCTCTCTTGCGAATAAGAGGAATCACCTTTTAGAAAAGAAAGGTCAAAAGTTGAATGCGGTTTCATGAGTGAATGATTATGAACTGGGTATAGTTCTTCATTTATTTTCAAGTTTAATCTTATTTTTTATTTAAAAATAAATTTGAAAATGACAAGAGAATCTCTCAAAATTCATTCAAATCTTTTATCAAAGTCCATAAGAAATCCTCTCAAGTCTCTAATCAAAATCCATAAGAATCCTTAAAATACATTTGAAAGTTGTAAGGATTCTACAATCTTGGAGGACGTAGTTGGATATACCAGGCCGAAGGTGAGTTGGGATTTTCTGATGACAAAACTTGGGATTTTCTGGTGACAAAACTTGGAGGACATAGTTGGATTACCAGGCCAAAGATCTTTTGGGCCATATCGAGAATATGATAGCGTACGTATTAAGCTCAATCTCATTTTTCACTAGCTCCACACGTTTTGTGCCCCTGAAGCTACAATCTTCTTGCCCTACAAATCAGATGGTGTTGTAAAAGAACTAGTATAAAAATTATTAACAATTCTTACTGATTATTCTCCTAAAACGACGATAATGTACCTAAATCAATTGTAAGGAGATAATCATACTTTATAACAACATTGACATATTTGTTTGCATTGATCAAACTCAAAGTTTCAAAACTTGAAATATGATTACAATTGAGGGCAACACAACTTAAAGGGATTGAATTAATTGAACAGTAGTTGATACTCCTAAACTAATAGAGAGTCTCCTGCTTTTCGGTTCATCAAACACAGATTTGAATGCCTTCATTCAAGTTTATAACAACATTAATTTTGCAGTCTAGAACGAACAGTCAGAAAAAATAAGAATTGGCACTTCGACGTGAATATGTTCGTGGAAAAAAAGTTGACACAGGTGATTTTCGTTTATGTGTTTATGTTTCCATTCCACATTTTGAAATAGGCCTACATGAAAGAGGTCGTCAATGCTAAAAGTGGAGAAATTAGTCACTATAAAGAAGTACTGAGCAAAAGCAAACAAGTTGATCAAAATTGTGGACACATAACATATCAAACTTGTAATTCACCTGAGCATGATGAATTGGCTACAGGACGATGAATTTTAGGAATTCCAGGAGCCGAAAGCCACTCAATCGGCCACTCAAATGCTGCATCGTCATGGTTTCAAATGCATGTTCCGATACAAGCCTGCATTTCTGATTACTATATTATTGGATGTCATGACGCCCCCGAGATGGATAATAAAATCTGCATGGTACGTGCCATTCATTAGAATATATGACGATATAGCAGATAGAAAGTGTTTGTAATCAGAATGTTAAGACGTGGTAAATAATTGACAGTGCAATGTTTCTTTCCTTCTTTCCTTGAAACATGCATGTATACACAAGCTAGACCGGATAAGAATTTCAAGTTTTTACTAGCTTCACGACAACTGAAATGTGAAAAACGAACATATATTTGGTTCATAATTGTGTACATATTTCATTTTAAACCTTTTTCTGTGTAAGGGAAGAATATAGTTTATAGAAAACAACACACCAAACTCTTATATTCATTTCATTTATGACATCTATGGTCATGGCATTGCATGTAGCATCAGATTCAACTCTACAAAGATGTCTACCATTGGCAGGTGTTGCTTCTCACTAAAATTTTCCTCAACTAATGAGAGTGTTCTCTACTCAGTGAGAGTGTTTTCTCCGTGGTGAGAGTTGCCTGAATCTTTGAGTTTGGATCCTTTCTTTAACTCTTCTAATTAGTCTGGGCCTCGTTTTATTAGTTTCCTTAATTGGTTCTTTTGGTGCGTGGTTGCCTTTTCCTTCGATCCTTTGAACTTTTCCTCTTTTCGGCCTCGGTATTATTTTCTACACCTTCGGCAGGTTGGTGGATTGAAGGATCAAGTATCACTCCCTCAGATTCACAAAGTTTTACTTGGAGCATTAAAGTCTTGAGGATATAGTCAACAGGAGGAAGGCGAAGGTCGATCTCCGTCAAATAGGGGGTAATTTATTTGATTGACGTCTTTGCGAATCGGCAATCTAGATCGAGGTACGTTTCTCAACTATGGTAAATATGATCTCAACTATGGTAAATGAGAACAGGTATGGATGTAGCTGGGGGTTGCGCCTCTGTTATTTACTGATGTTCGAAGAGCAGGTAGCTGCTAATCAGTCTGCTTTTGTCGGCGTCTCGGATGGGACAGCCATCCCCGATCTGATGGGGGTTATTAATGGGTATTTCAGTACGGATTGGAAGGAAAATAAGGAATTTATGGCAACATTAATGGCAGTTCAAATGAAAAACACTGTTCTGTGGGTAGATGCTAGGGCTACAGTCCGGATCAGGTACAATTTAATGGGTGTTGCTAGCTTTGATGGTGGATGTGTAATAGAAGCATATTTATGCGACTGAGTTAGCTTATTCTCATACATTTATGTTGTTATTTCTTAGTTAATTATGTATTTTAAACCATTTTCGTGTGTTTGTAGGTTCATAGGCCTTATAAAGCAATAAGATGCATTTTGGTGCATTTTGGAGCAGTTTTGGGCTTGGAATGAATAGCACATGCATGGAGCAAGGTGGATGGACGAAATTGAAGACTAAAGAGGCTAGGAATGGGTTAAAGAGAAAGAAGAATTAATGTAAAAAAGACAAAGAGCTCAGCCATAAAGGGATGTCACTCCACCATTCCTTGTTCCCTCCATCATTTCAGATTTCATGCATCATTACATTGAATCATTGCACTCAATTGTTACACCATTCCTTGTTCCCTCCATCATTTCAGATTCATACATTGAATCATTGCACTCAATTGCTACACCATTCCTTGTTCCCTCCATCATTTCAGATTTCATGCATCATTACATTGAATCATTGCACTCAATTGCTACACCATTCCTTGTTCCCTCTATCATTTCAGATTTCATGCATCATTGCACTCAATTGCTACACCACTCCATGTTCCCCTCCATTGCCATGCACTTCCTTTATAAAAGGAAGTGTGTGTAACATAAATTGGGGGGATACTTTGTTAGATCATTCACTCCCATTTCAACACAACCTTCATCCAAACACATCCATTCATCTTCACATCCATTCCCCATTACAAACAAACCTTCAAACACTCACCAACACCTTGTGCCGTAGCAAAGGAAGGGAAAGAAAGTGCTTGGACGTGCTTGCTGTCCAACTTGGATCGTTGGAGTGTTTAGGTGTTTTCTTTCTTTTGTTTCTAATGTTTAAATTCATTTCATTTCGTTTTGTTGTAAATATAAGTGACTAAACCCTTCTTGGCTATGGGTGATTTTAAAGCCATAATTATATGTGCAATATAATTTGATAAATTCCAGTTATGAACTCTTGAATCGTGAATGCAATTGGCTTAACTATTTGATTGATAACTTATTTGCATTTGTTAATTAAGGGTCGACACTTAATTGACATGCATAAATCCGTTGCTAGAATATAAGGAAGTTTCACAAAATCGTTACAAACTTATATTCACATATAGTGAAGGTCGCTTATAAACGATTGCGTTAAGTTCAATTCCTAGTATAAGTGACATGATGTCATAGTTGCAAGTGCTTTGTCAATACTTATGATATTCATTAAACGTAATGATCTTTGATTGTATCTTTATTATGATGTCATGTAGGGAACTTTTGAAGAATGTTTTGGGTTGTCGAATGATGTCATCCAATCCAATAAAACAAGGAAAATCTGAGAGTTAACTAGTGATGTCACGGTTAATTTGGGGCATTGTCATTCATAATTCAATGAAGTAGTAACTGGAAATCGAGTTATTTGCATACATGTCATGTGTGGAGAAAAAACCTCTAGCTATCCCATCTATCATCTTATTTCTCACATTTATTTTACAATCTATCTAGTTTTTCATACTTGTTTGTTTGTTTCAACTTCATCCAAATCAAACCCCCCCTTTTAGTTTCTTGTTTCAAAATGTTTCAAATCTGTTTTAGTTTGTGTTTTTAAGTGTTTTGATTCAAGTAAAAGTCAATTTTCGTCCAAAGTCATTCCTAGTGTCTAGTTTAAGTTTATTTGGTTGTTTTAAGCTGTTTTGAGTATTTTAAGTTTACTTTGAGTCTTGTGAGTTTTGTTAAGTGTTTTTAAGTTTAGTTTTATGTTTTTGAATCATTTTAGAGGTTATTAGCAAGCCCTCCTAATCCCCAGTCCAGAACGATCCCTACTTATACTTGTACTACAATTGTCAAAAGAGGGTTAAATTTGTGTGTTAAGATAATTTGTGCATCAAGTTTTTGGCGCCATTGCCGAGGATTAGCAACTTTGCAAATCCCCCGTTGTTTCTTTTTCATGTCTTTTGTTTTACTTTTGATATTTGATTTAGTTTTGTTTCCTTGATTTCAGGTACTAGAGAAGTAAGACATGGATTTTGCTACCATTCAAGCTCAATTGGCGGAACTTACTTCTTAATTGTCACAATATGCCGAAAGGACCACAATGCAAAGTGTCCTTACATGTGGTGTATCCTATAGGCAAGGATATCCAACTCAGCAATATTCTCAATTCGCTACGAATGAAGATGCTCGGGGTTATCAAGGCCATAGCTAATCATGGGACAACATGTTTTCCAACGCTTACAATTCGGATTGGAAAGATTATTCAGATTACATAGAACCTCAACAATTCTAACAAGATGGATATTGGCAACAAGAAGAGGAGTTCTATTCAAGACCTATGCAGCCATCACAACCTCATATACAATATGCTAAATCAAATTCAGGTTCATCAACAGATTATGATCGAATTTTTGATGAAATAAATTCTTTGGTGTAGGGCTCACAAAATCAAGCCAAGTCGGCTCAACAAGATGGATATTGGCAGCAATCTGAGGAGTTTTATTTAACCTATGTAGCCACCACAGCTTCCCCTACAACAATTCCAATCAAATTCAAGTATGTCCACGGATAGTGATCAAAATTTTCAATTACTAACCTCTTTGGTGCAGGGGTAGCAAAATCAAAATGAAACAATGCTCAATCAAGCTAAGGAGATGAGCGAATTGAAAAATCAACTTGGAGAGATTATGGAGTTCACGGCACAAATTCAAGAGCAAAGTGAACTCTCCAACTCAACTATTGAAAATTTGAAGGAAGATTTTGAAATCCATGATGCTATCACTTTGGGAAGTGCTATGGAGGTTGGAGGTGAACCCAAGACATCCAAACCAAGCCAAAACATGGATGAACAGCTGCTGCTCGAAGAAGAGGAGAATAACAAGGCCACGACAAGGAAAGAACCACTCTTGCCGCAGCCCCATATGCCCTCTATGCCGTCCACTATAACCAAGGTAAGCCTAAATTCAATTTGTCTTGACCCCGTTTCACCAAATGTCCTTATTCATTGTAGGATCATGCAATCCAAGGAAGAAGAGGGTAAGAAAGGCATCTTCGAAACTTTCCAAAGAATCAAGAGCAAGAAGTGGATGGGGAATGTCTATAATTCATCAAAGAAGATACACTTAAGACGAAAAATCCCAAAGAAGTTGGATTTTATGACACCGGACAAGTCATAACTCTCAAAACACCAAATCTGGCCAAGTCCCATATCCCTGCAACCTTCAAAGATGTGGTGTTAGAAATTGAGTTTGTGTCGGAGCAAGCAAGTAAGCCATCTTCTCAAACTTCGATTTTATTTTATACTAACTTGCTGATTTTGATGATTCAGGCACCTACATTAGAATTTAAACCATTGCCGGATCACGTCAAGTATCACCTTCCATTCAAGGATCAATTCCATGCTATGGGCCCTATCCAAGCTTAGAAGAAGGTATCGTTGAAGGGAAATCTTAGAGATTAATATGGGATTTCGAAATGACTAGCATGCATATACAATTCAAAATTAATATACATAAGCAACGGAAGCATGTTATCAAATAATATCAAAGCTATAGTCATACAAATCCCCTTCAAGGTTCATAGGTTTATATATAATACATCTAAAACATTTAAGTTAAGAACAAAGTGAAGGAATAGATCTATACCTCTTGATCTAGATTTTAGACCAAGGATGGACCACCTCCAAGCCCTTTGCTCCTTGAACTCCTTGAGCCTAACCTCCCTCATTGCCTCCTCCACTTTGTTGGTAAGAGTGCTCCTAGGTTCTCCTTTAGTCTCCAAAGGAGAAGACCTCTAAAGATCCACACCCACTAGTGTAGTGAGATGGATGGAGGAATAACCAAAAGAGTGAAAAATGATTAGCTAAATCACCCTTAAGGTGGCCGGCCTTTGTGTAGTTTTAGAGAGATATTTCTTTTGCCTCTTTGTTGTTTTAAACACACAAAAACCCTTAGGAATAAATCTCTATAAAGTTCCTTATATAGACAAAAAGAAACCTAGTCAACAACTTGACTTAATATCTCTCCCTCTCCACTTTAAATGGCCGGCCCCTTTGTGTTGGTTTGGGCTTTGGGCTTTTATTTATTTCTAGTCATCCAATGCTTGAATAAAAGCCCAATGGGTTTAGGCCCAATGGGCCCAATTAAACCCGAACGTTTCTTTAAACCCAAAACGATCTTTTATCGCTTTTATGATTTCTTTATACTTTCTAAATTAATCACAACACTTAATTAATCCAATTAATTATTTCCATCATCCATTAATTACTCACCACAAGAGTGTATCGGTGTACAATCATTTTAGGTTCTAATTAGCAAGGTAGTAAGGTGATTGACATCAATCCAATTGATTATATTTAATTCAATCACTTAGTGAATTAAAACTTCCTTTTAATTCACCTTCTTCTTTGATGACTACATTTAATCATCTAGAAGAACTCACAAGTTATGAGTGACATCTAACCATATATCATAGCTACCCAAGCTAATATAGAAGTTGTTCGGAGAACCTATTCAGTTGGAATTACAATGTAATTTGATCATTCTCTAAAACAATACTCTCAATCACATTACTAGGGTATGGATATATTGTGTCAAACCCCTAATGTGATTATTCCTTCTTATATGATTCAATTGAGTCGTATAGGAACGCTTTCTTTTATTACACTCGATACTTCGGCCGAAGATTCCCGAATCATATCTTAGAGTATTCTTCCTCTCTTATCGAGGATTAGAGATTCCTTGTTGTGCATTCACTTGCCTTCATGACTAAGTGGCTTAACCCCAATTATGCCGTGGACACCCACGAATGGGGTGACTTTGACATAATCAAAGATTAAGTACTTAGCCACAAGACAACGACGATGCCTCAGGTCAAAGGATTACTTACATTATTCCAACCATTAGAGTTACTTGCTTGACATGTGAGTAGACCTCCATGCAAGTACTCTTGTTCGATTGTTTTCAGTGAACTCATTCCCTTAATGAGCACCTACATACTTGTCTTAGTGTCACCACACGAATGGGATGAGACTTTCCATCCTTCCATTTGAAGCAGACACAGTATGTACCGGTCTAAGCATTGTCAGTATCCCTCCGACAATCCAATGACCAGGAACCTTTTTGGACATTATGGTTATGTGAAGAAGGTCTCTGTAGTCTAACATCATTAGATTACTTCTTCAATCAATCCATTGTCCATGGATTCACTATTTAGGACATATATCATTTATTGAGATAGTCCTAATTAATATCTTTGCCATTTGATGTATAAGAATCATCTATACATCCATTCATTTGTCCTGAAAGGTTTCTTCCAAAGATTGACTTTCAGGGCATATTTCCAACAATCTCCCACTTGCACTAAAGTCAATCACTAGTGTATCTTATACATGCTAGTTGAGAGAGCTTATGCTCGTAGGTTAACTCGGTTATGTATTAATCCCTTTTATTATTTAAAAGGGATTTACTTATCAAATGTTTCCAAAACATTTGATGATGTCTCTTTCTTGTGTTTGAATACTTTGATGAGACCTTGATTCCATGGCTTGAGCTATCGCCCTATTACGTCGTAGTATCCTACTAACGACCTTATGGTTTGGATTCAATCATTGGTTCTATAAGAACCCCTTCATTCAAAACACCTTTTTGAAGCAGTTTCTAAAACAATATATCGTCATATATTTCGTTTGTATACTTTATACAAACTTTGCTCCAACCTTGAGACCATTGTAGTACAATACTAACAATTCATTCATATGATTAGTACTTCATCCATTATGAAGTTCCATTTGTTAAAATGGCTTATTTTCACTTTGGTTAACAACCTAAGTGAATGCACGCTTCCAGAGTCCCACTCTGATGTTTCTTTCTTTAAAGGCAATAATACTCTTTCAGTTGCTTTGGTTCTGATCCTGGGATTTAGTAATATCTTATAGTGACAACCTCTGTGGTTCTTCACTTTTGGATATCTACTTCACAAGTCCATACATGTGTCCCTTTTGTGATTTTGTGACACATTCATTATAAGGGTTGTGAAAGTGATTTCCTATCACATAGGAAAATGCTTTCTTAAATCTACAACATTTGAGATTTAATTTCCCTATTTAATATCCTTGAGATAGCCTTGCTATATCAATAAGTCCAATTTCAAGTCTATACTTCAAAATTGACCGTGTCATGTTTTGTCATTTCTCGAGTAACATCTATGTTTTATCAAGTCTATCAAATAGACTTTATTCACATCTTGTTACTCAAATTATGACATCACTCCCACTGGCCTTGTTGTAACTTAGCATTCATTCAAAAATAACAATTATATTTTCTTGATTTGAATGCATATTGCTCCCACTTAACTTAAATGAATCATACACAAAAGAATTCCTTCTCAAGTAATTCCATTTGAAATGTGTGACTTGTTTCATTAAGTCTATTCATTTAAATTATATGGTGTCATACACCATACTTCAAGTTTTAGTCATACTAAGACCTTTAATGTAGTCATATAAGAATTATCCAAGTCTTTAGTGGAAGCATGGCTCCTACTAAGGATATAGAAACTCAACCATTCCTTCTAGGTGGTTGATATAATTCTTTATCAAAACTACATAGAGCGTTATAGTTACATGAGATGTTGAATTTGGATTGTCTTGTTGTTAAACCATATGTTGTGACTCATTTTGAAACTATTTCCCTTTTGTTTCATCAACTTGTCCATATGCTTAGTTATTTAGCTTGTTCTCATAAAAGAGAATGATGGACAACTCCCAACATATAACCATTTTATGCTAGGTTGACGAAACCAACATTCAAAGACTATTCTTTAGAATGTCACACAACATAGAATTTTAACGTTTGAAGAGCTTCAGTCCATTTAACAATTAAAATTACAAACTTTTAATAATAGTCAAGTACTATTATTCTTTAGACAACTATAAACCAATCACATTCAAGTTTATATCCATTTTCACACCTCCCACTATTTCTCATGACTTTAATGAGAAATCATTTCATACATTCAAAATGTATAAAAGTGGAGTATATTGGAAGAAGACATTGTTTAGTAGCTTTAAAACATTTCAAGCTTATTTGTTTCAATCTTCACTAAGTTAATGTCTTGTTATTAAGTGACTAAAGTCTTTAAACATTTTATAGATTTAGACACTTCTTTCTTGGTTTAATCACTAACACAATTGACATTTTAAAACCTTTTAAAGAATGCCCAATTAGTTGTTCAAAACTACTAATTGAATCAAGAGTGATCTTGATCATTGTGTTTCAAGTGATAACCATATAAGAAACGTTTTTCTTATTACTTATATCATTATAATGTGATCTTCCTTTTCTTCAAGAAAGGATTCTCTAGACTTTTGTCAATTCATATAGAACTCATAGGTAGACAAATGGAACCAAATCTAAAGATTCATTGTATCCTTTTATGTCCTACATGTGAGATCTATCCATGATTGATAAATCTAAAGTTTGGTTATCACATTACAATAAGTGATATAACTCTTGTATCTCATCTAGGATACAACAAGACAATTTTCAATTCATAACACTACTTTAAGGAAATAGTATATTAAAAAGGCATTCTTCACATTACATTAATATGATAATTCAAACATTCATAATGTTTAATACAAAAAATATTAGCTCTATACATTTAGAGACTAATTTAAATACCTTTATACATTTAGGCACTAATAGTGGTATTCCATCATATGAAGCCACATAATAAGTTCTTATCAAAATAAGAAAGTTTAAAGACAATCTTTAATGCCTAACAAACTTCCTAAGTAGTGAGCAAAAAACATAGTGGCCGAACCCTTCTCCACATTTTTCCTTGCTTGTTCCTCTTCTACTTGGCTCCTCCACCTATATACAATTATACAAGTGATTAGCCCTTTATATCAAATATAAATATTTAGAAGATCTAACATTTAGAATTGAAGATAAGAACATAAACCATACCTTGTGGCTTATCCTTAAGAGTTGCAAGGTATAACCTGCAATTCCTCTTCCAATGCCCCTCCTTTCCACAGTGGTGGCAAGTCCCCTTGGGTTCCATTGCCTTCTTTTTCTTCACTCCTCCTTTCGGCTTAGGAGCGGGTGACTTCTTCTCCTTCCCTTTGTCTTTGCCTTGCGGCTTGGCCTTGGACTATGATGGCTTATTGTAGGCTACTGCAGAAGTCCCTACAACATTCTCTTTCTTCATAGTCTTCTCGGCAGTTACTAACATATTTAGTAACTCAGAGAGAGTACTATCCATCTTATTCATATTGTAGTTCATTACGAACTGCGCGAATGAATCAGAAAGAGAAGTCAATACGAAGTCCTGGGCCAATTCCCCGTCAAGTGGAGTACCAAGGTTCTCCAATTGTTCAATGAATCCTATCATCTTCAGTACATGTTGGTGTACTGGAGCCCCCTTGACCATCTTGGTCTTCACAAGCTCACAGACAGTGCTAAAGCGACGGTTGCACGTCCCTTCACCATATAACTCCGTAAGATGGAGTATTATGGAAGATGCACTGTCCATGCCCTCGTGCTGTCTCTGTAGCTCCTCATTCATGGAAGCCAACAGATAGCACTTGGCTTGTGTGTCATCCTCAACGTGCTTGTCATACTTAGCACGTTCATCCTCAGTAGCTCAGGGCCGAGAGGTATGTGAGGTGGAGCCTTGTCTAGTACGTAAACAATCTTCTCCAATGTTAGGAGAATCTTGACATTACGATACCACGATGGGAAATTGTGCCCCTCTAGGCAATGTTTGTCGAGTATTTTCGCGAGTGTGCTTCCAACCATATCTAAATACATAAACAATAAAATAATTAGTTTGATTGTCGATTAAGTCAAATGATTCGGGTCTTTAAACCGAATGACACCACCCACCATTTTTGGCAAATTCCATATCCCTCAAGATGGAATCCGGGAGTTTTCAAAGAAATCTCCTAGCGGGTTATGGGAGGCTCACTATTACCAAGCCCACCTCACGATGATACGATGTTGGCTAGCAAAAATAATAATGAGAGGGTACACTTACCTATTCACAACAACCTCTTGTGATTACCCATCTTTTTGGCCTCTAGAGAACAATGGCTCACAGTGATACGATGTTGGCATCATTTTTCTTAGTTAAGTTCTTTCCCACCATGCCGGTTTAGATAGGGGTTCAATCATGACCTCACGATGATACGATGTTGGCCACACTCGTTGCCTACCTTAACCTCATCAAATGTTTTAAATAAACTCCTCCTGAGTATAAACATGCACTTTTCACTCCCCCATGATAGGGTGAAGGCGGTGTACAAGTCATAAACGATTGGAGCCTACCACGGTGGAAGGCCACGAAAAAGTGTTCAAAGCACTCTTACGCTTTCAACTTAATATTGTATGTTGGTTGAGGGATTTTAAGGTCTCATCAATTTTATTTATTTAATCACATTCAAATAAATAATGTCCTATTACAACTACTAGTCCAAAGTTAATGAAATTAGTAGCATATGATATCCCCACTATTCGTTTTCATAAAACAAATCAATATCAAAATATTTTTCAAAATATTGGAGATATATATAACTACTAATTGTATTCATTATAGTTTAGTAGCGTATGATACTCCCACTATTTATTTTAAGAAAAACAAATCAATATCAAAAACGAATTTTTCAAATATTGGAAGTAACTACTACTACTAAGGTTTTTGCATTCCTTTGAAATTAGACTTTATAGTTATCTTAGGCTCTTGGATGACCATGAACTTATTACGTTATTGCAACAACGAGCCAACATTGTTGAATATAAACTCGGGGAGGTTGTGTCAATTTAATTACGTGCTTTTCAATCCAATTAAAACATTTTCATTGAGCCATTAGAAATGAAAGACAATCATTCATTGCTAATTAGGGCATAGGACCCATTTAATCTTTAATCTCATGTCAAAACCCTCTTTTAGTTATGTCTCCTTACCAATAGTTAAAGAAACTCTAGTCTAGCACTAGAGGGAATCAACTAACTAAAAGAGATTAAGAAATAATAAGAATTACAAACCGATTTGTACAAATTCCTACAAATTACACATACTAAGAGGGAGAGATAGATTAATGTCAAACGTGACAAGGTCCAATTAAAACAATAATTAAAACACATTCCCAAGGTTCAAACAATTTGATTTTAGCGCCTTATCTCATAGCTCAATTATCGTTTAAGGCATAAGTCCATAGTCACCCATTTTTCTAACTACTTAATCACATTAAATAATCAAATGGAATGCAACATAAACAATTAGATTTAGTGCATATGGGCATAATAGTATTATGAGTTTAAACAACTAACAAAATTAAAATCAAATATTTTAACTTTCTAGTTAGTAGGGGCCTAAATGCAAATATGAAAACGTTAGGGGTCAAACCGTAAATACTCAAAAGTATAAAATATCTTTTTCCAAATTACAAAAAACCCCACAAGTGGATAAATCCACTAGGGTGGCCGGCCACATTAAGGGGAGATGGGAAGTCTCACCCATCTTGCTTTAATTCAATGCAAGGTAGAAAAAACCAAATTTGCTTGTCACTTGGTTTTGTCATTAAAACTTAGGTGAAAAGGGTGATGGAAATTTCCTAGTCAAGTCTAGGATTTAAAAAAATTTGGGAAGGCTATGGATGATAAGTATATCATCCAAAACCATAAAACAATTTATTAAAACCAAATAAAACCATTTTCACCCAAAAACAAACCATGAACACCAAGAACAAAACCATGAACACTTTTTCAAGATTTGTGTATTCTTGGTGATTTTTCAAACCCAAAAACTAAAGTGACAAGGGCTCTACATTCTAGCTTTAAAATGATGTGTGAGTGTCTTACAATAAAACACAAACACATGCCCAAAAAACCCCCTTAATGCCGTGCCTACCACAAGGGACAAAACCCCAAATTTTGTTCAAAACTTACTCTTCATTCATGCATCCAAAACACCTTTTACATGCATATCTTTTTCAACTCTTGATTTATATTTTTCAACCATTGAAAAACAAAAGATAAACATACTTTAAATGAAGAAATAATATGTCAAACTAGTTCAAAACTCAATTTTCATTCATGCATACAAAACATCTTTTGCATACATATCCTTCTCAACTATTGACTAACATTTTTCAACTATTGAAAAACAAAAGATAAACATATTTTGAATGAAGCAATAATTATGTCATACATAATATTAATACCCATATGCATAAAATCCAAAAGGACACATTATACATAAACCTTTGGCTCTGATACCAATTGAAGGGAAATCTTAGAGATTAATATGGGATTTCGAAATGACTAGCATGCATATACAATTCAAAATTAATATACATAAGCAACAGAAGCATGTTATCAAATAATATCAAAGTTATAGTCATGCAAATCCCTTTCAAGGTTCATAGGTTTATATATAATGCATCTAAAGCATTTAAGTTAAGAACAAAGTGAAGGAATAGATCTATACCTCTTGATCTAGATTTTAGACCAAGGATGGACCACCTCCAAGCCCTTTGCTCCTTGAACTCCTTGAGCCTAGCCTCCCTCCTTGCCTCCTCCACTTTGTTGGTAAGAGTGCTCCTAGGTTCTCCTTTAGTCTCCAAAGGAGAAGACCTCTAAAGATCCACACCCACTAGTGTAGTGAGATGGATGGAGGAATAACCAAAAGAGTGAAAAAGGATTAGCTAAATCACCCTTAAGGTGGCCGGCCTTTGTGTAGTTTTAGAGAGATATTTCTTTTGCCTCTTTGTTGTTTTAAACACACAAAAACCCTTAGGAATAAATCTCTATAAAGTTCCTTATATAGACAAAAAGAAACCTAGTCAACAACTTGACTTAATATCTCTCCCTCTCCACTTTAAATGGCCGGCCCCTTTGTGTTGGTTTGGGCTTTGGGCTTTTATTTATTTCTAGTCATCCAATGCTTGAATAAAAGCCCAATGGGTTTAGGCCCAATGGGCCCAATTAAACCCGAACGTTTCTTTAAGCCCAAAACGATCTTTTATCGCTTTTATGATTTCTTTAGACTTTCTAAATTAATCAAAACACTTAATTAATCCAATTAATTATTTCCATCGTCCATTAATTACTCACAAGAGTGTATCGGTGTACAATCATTTTAGGTTCTAATTAGCAAGGTAGTAAGGTGATTGACATCAATCCAATTGATTATATTTAATTCAATCACTTAAACTTCCTTTTAATTCACCTTCTTCTTTGATGACTACATTTAATCATCTAGAAGAACTCACAAGCTATGAGTGACATCTAACCATATATCATAGCTACCCAAGCTAATGTAGAAGTTGTTCGGAGAACCTATTCAGTTGGAATTACAATGTAATTCAATCCTTCTCTAAAACAATACTCTTAATCACATTACTAGGGTATGGATATATTGTGTCAAACCCCTAATGTGATTATTCCTTCTTATATGATTCAATTGAGTCGTATAGGAACGCTTTCCTTTATTACACTCGATACTTCGGCCGAAGATTCCCGAATCATATCTTAGAGTATTCTTCCTCTCTTATCGAGGATTAGAGATTCCTTGTTGCGCATTCACTTGCCTTCATGACTAAGTGGCTTAACCCCAATTATGCCGTGGACACCCACGAATGGGGTGACTTTGACATAATCAAAGATTAAGTACTTAGCCACAAGACAACGACGATGCCTCAGGTCAAAGGACTACTTACATTATTCCAACCATTATAGTTACTTGCTTGACATGTGAGTAGACCTCCATGCAAGTACTCTCGTTCGATTGTTTTCAGTGAACTCATTCCCTTAATGAGCACCTACATACTTGTCTTAGTGTCACCACACGAATGGGATGAGACTTTCCATCCTTCCATTTGAAGCAGACACAGTATGTACCGGTCTAAGCATTGTCAGTATCCCTCCGACAATCCAATGACCAGGAACCTTTTTGGACATTATGGTTATGTGAAGAAGGTCTCTGTAGTCTAACATCATTAGATTACTTCTTCAATCAATCCATTGTCCATGGATTCACTATTTAGGACATATATCGTTTATTGAGATAGTCCTAATTAGTATCTTTGCCATTTGATGTATAAGAATCATCTATACATCCATTCATTTGTCCTGAAAGGTTTCTTCCAAAGATTGACTTTCAGGGCATATTTCCAACAATCGTTCGGCTGAAAGACGTTAAAGCAAGCGCTTCTCGGGGGGGCAACCCATGTATTCAAATAAGGAAGATCTTTGAATCGCTCCACAATCAGTTTTGCGTTTCTAAAAACCTTCCATTTTCTGCAATTTTATTTTGCCATGATTGTCATTTTTATTTGTTGCTTGTTTAATTGTTTTTGGTGTGGGTTTATTTTTGAAGCATTGACAGATATGCAAGGTATTTTTACATTCATTTTCATGAAAAAAAAAAACATTAAGCAGAAAATACAAGAGGAAGCCTTCACAAGGGCTGCTTAGGAGAAATCTCAGTAGTCGGCGGAGCCTCAGCAGTCGGCGGAGCTCCAGAAGGAGGAGGCATCAGAGGTTGATCATTTGGAGCTTCATTACGCGGTACAGCCTCAGAAGACGAAGGCAAATGCTGTTGGAACAAACCCACAAACCTCTGATGATCAAGTAAAATCTGACCATCAGATTCCTGCATCTGGTTAATCTTCATCCTCATGTTTGTAGCATAGTTATGTGCGAGCTTGTGCAACTGTTTATTCTCATGCTTAAGCCCTCTAATCTCCTGTTTGAGACTCATCACTTCAGCCGCCAACGATTCAACTTGACGGGTTCGAGCAAATAGGCACTGGGCCATATTAGACACAGAACCTGCACACTGCACACTAAGAGCCAGAGAATCCTTAACAGCCAACTCATCAGACCGTTTGGAAAGTAGTCTGTTATCTTTGGGAGTGACAAGGTTCCGGGCCACCACCGCAGCGGTCATATCATTCTTCATCACCGAATCCCCAACGGTAAGAGGACCAGTAGGGGATATGAAGGATGATCGTCATATGTTATCTAGAGAAGGCATGGCTGACTCCTCACCAAGGTTCAAGTCAAAACGACGGTCGGAGGGGCCAGAGTTTTTCAAAGGTGTTGAAGAAAAAAGAGGTCGGACAAATCAAGATATTAGAAGTGCAAGAAGGGAGTTTCTACAGGCAGAAATTCAAGTTTGCTTTGAAATGTACTACGTGCCTCTATAAAAATCAGCACACGACGAGATTTCAGAGATCGAAGAGGCGAGCTCAGAAATCGAAGAGGCCAATTCAAAAATCGAAGAAGCGCTAGCTTTCTCAAAAGATGGGCTTGCTCGGAAACCACAGGCCAATCTTCTTTTCCAGATTTATCTGCACTTGTCACATGCAACCTCTGCACTTGACGTAGCTCAGAACTCGAAGAGGCGAGCTCAGAACTCGAAGAGGTAAGCTCAGAAATCGGAGAGGCATCTGTTTTTCCAAACGCGTCAACATCTGTCACATGCACACTCAGCCTTACGAAAATTATGGGCAATCTGTCGAAGATTTCTTGTGAAGTAGAAAACACGTGAAGTTTACTGTTAAATCATCCAACAGTTGCCGACAAGAGTGAAAGAATAATACCGGTTATTAATTCCTATAAATATCAACCTTTACCCTCCATTGCAAGACATACATACATAACCTTTCTTCATCTCCGAGAATGTCTTCCCAATGAAGCCTCTCGAGTAACTTAGTGTTCCTTATTCCTTGGGGTACCTCTGCAAACAACTCATCCAAAGCAAAAGTATTTCATATCATGAAGGTTGAAAGCAAGAGTATCTCATATCATACTTTCTCCCTGTCCTTCTTTTTGTCGTTGTTTTCATCTGCGGGATAAGGAGAAAGAGAGCAATCAGCCAGCACTTGGTATCAATCTTCTGATCTGGAACCGACTGCCTGGAACCTCTTCCTGATTGCTTACCTAGCCTTGCTCTCGAGTACTCATTTTCAACATCTTATGTTTCCTCTTCGTCTACCACATCTGCCTGGGGAACAGATAAAGGAAGTGAAAATGATACCTCGAAGCATGTGGAAACAATGTGCTAATTCATCCTCAGCTAGGGACAAGGAGAAAGAAAACAAATGGTGGGCACTTGGAAAGATTGAAAAAAGAAATAGACCATCACCTCTACCTCGTACCTACCTGCCTTGCAGAAGAAACAAAGAAAGAAGAATGCAGACTGCACAATCAAATCAACCCAGCAGAAGGAGTCTGATTTGAAACCAAGGAACTCTGATATTCCTCGCTCAGAATTCCAAACCAGTTCGAGATCACAGATGTGGAAAGTCAACAAGATCATCTATCTCCAAAACCAGATTTGCATTCTTAAACTCTACTCTGTCTGGTTTTTACTTTGCTATACTTGTCATGTTTATTCGTTGTTTGTTTGTTTGCTTGTTTTTGTTTAAGTTTATGCTTGAAACATTGGGGACAATGTTTGATTTAAGTGTGGGGGGGGGGGGTAACCAAGTTGTTTTGCATGAAATTCGTAGGAGTTTATCACCCATTACTTCTAGTGTTGTTCCTTGCTGTTTTTAAGCTGTTTTGGAGTGTTTTAGTGTGTTTTGACATAAAAATCCGAAAATCTCATAAAAATTTGAAAAATTGTTTTGAAAAACCCAAAAAGAGTTGTTTTTATGTGTTTGTTTGTGTCTTAGGCTACCTTCTAACACAATGATGAGGATTTGATTTATAATTACATGACTGTTAAAGAGAGCTATAAGCATGGATGAAAATTTAATTTACTCTTTGGTGTATGCTTGGTTGTGGTTATAATTTATAAATTCACATGCAATCATAAAGGAAAATTCAGTTTTTGTAACATGCTTGAAGGAAGGAACTCAAATGAATGCTATAACTTGGTGAGACTTGAGCCTAAAACGTTTATCTGGAGAGTTAATAATCTGTGCACCGTTGTGTTCTAAAGTCGTTGCATGATCTCATTATTCTTTACTTGGTTGCTACTTAGAAGGCGTTTCATCATTTAGTTCCAAATGCTAGAACTCATGCCTATTTCATTCAAAGCATGCTATTGATTTGCATAACACATATTCAAGATGAAGTTGTGTAGTGACCACCAAAGCCAAATTGCCGTGCCCCTATTTCATTATATGTTTAAGTTTAACCCCGTTCAGCCTTGTTAAGCCTATGTTCTTTGTTAACCCACACTATCCTTAACTAGCCTAGTTTTAGGACCATCCATACCCTTGTTCTTGAAGCATAGTAAAACATGACTTAAAATGAACTCCTTTTTTATCAATGTATTGCAGAAAGCAAGTATGGGGGAAGTGATTCTTGTGTGTGTGTGTGTGCGCCAAAGTCCTTAATAAGGCACAGGTGAAAAAAAAAATTGAAAAGAGTATGAAAGAGAGCTCTAAAGTGTTGTTTGTTAAAAAAGGGTCCAAAACATTGAATTCGACCCTAAGTGTTGCATGAATCTTCCCTTTGCATTTAAAAGTTGATTCTGCATTCTAAAGTGATTTCCAAGTGTCTATTTCATTACTTTGGTTGCTATCGCTTTAAGAACGTTTGTTATCCCTATCCTTTCTTTGTTAGCCATTACCCCCAAGCCCTGTAACAACCCTTGACTTCAATCTTGAGTGTTGTGTGTTTCAATTTGTGGAGTTCGAAATTGGTATGAGCATATGGTGTCACTGGTTCTCGCATTTAAGTAGTAGCATTCCATTCATGAGATCATATCTAAACATGCTTAATAACTCTAGAAAATTGCTTTCTTTGTTATAACATATGTGAGTCCTAGTCTTTCGTGTTTACATCAATCTTCTCACATATACTAGTGTAAGGTGTGTAGTCAGAAAATGTGTGTGAAAATAGAGAGTATCTTGTAAGGAATTGAGCAAATTCTCTAAGGCATGTTACTACATTCAAAACATTGTTTTAATTGGTTAATTGTGAACTAGTAAGTGGTGACTGTGATTAAGTATGTGCTCAAGTGTAAAGATGACCAAAATTTATGGGAATGATGATTTTTAACATGTCAGGTTTCATTAAAAATCCTTGAGGCAAATGTTGGAAGGTCTAGGTTGTGTTTTGTTTGTTTCGTTTGTTTTGTTTTGCTCGAGGACTAGCAAAAGCTAAGTGTGGGGGAATTTGATAGGAGCATATTTATGCGACTGAGTTAGCTTGTTCTCATACATTTATGTTGTTATTTCTTAGTTAATTATGTATTTTAAGCTATTTTCGTGTGTTTGTAGGTCCATAGGCCTTATAAAGCAATAAGATGCATTTTGGTGCATTTTGGAGCAGTTTTGGGCTTGGAATGAATAGCACATGCATGAAGCAAGGTGGATGGACGAAATTGAAGACTAAAGAGGCTAGGAATGTGTTAAAGAGAAAGAAGAACTAATGTAAAAAGGACAAAGAGCTCAGCCATAAAGGGGTGTCACTCCACCATTCCTTGTTCCCTTCATCATTTCATATTTCATGCATCATTACATTGAATCATTGCACTCAATTGCTACACCATTCCTTGTTCCCTCCATCATTTCAGATTTATGCATCATTACATTGAATCATTGCACTCAATTGCTACACCATTCCTTGTTCCCTCCATCATTTCAGATTTCATGCATCATTGCACTCAATTGCTACACCACTCCATGTTCCCCTCCATTGCCATGCACTTCCTCTATAAAAGGAAGTGTGTGTAACATAAATTGGGGGGATACTTTGTTAGATCATTCGCTCCCATTTCAACACAACCTTCATCCAAACACATCCATTCATCTTCACATTCATTCCTCCATACAAACAAACCTTCAAACACTCACCAACACCTTGCGCCGTAGCAAAGGAAGGGAAGGAAAATGCTTGGACGTGCTTGCTGTCCAGCTTGGATCGTTGGAGCGTTTAGGTGTTTTCTTTCTTTTGTTTCTAATGTTTAAATTCATTTCCTTTCGTTTTGTTGTAAATATGAGTGGCTAAACCCCTCTTGGCTAGGGGTGATTTCAAAGCCATGATTATGTGTGCAATATAATTTGATAAATTCCAGTTATGAACTCTTGAATCGTGAATGCAATTGGCTTAACTATTTGATTGATAACTTATTTGTATTTGTTAATTAAGGGTCGACACTTAATTGGCATGCATAAATCCGTTGCTAGAATATAAGGAAGTTTCACATAATCGTTACAAACTTATATTCATATGTAGTGAAGGTCGCTTATAAACGATTGTGTTAAGTTCAATTCCTAGCATAAGTGACATGATGTCATAGTTACAAGTGCTTTGTCAATACTTATGATATTCATTAAACGTAATGATCTTTGATTGTATCTCTATTATGATGTCATGTAGGGAACTTTTGAAGAATGTTTTGGGTTGTCGAATGATGTCATCCAATCCAATAAAACAAGGAAAATCTGAGAGTTAACTAGTGATGTCACGGTTAATTTGGGGCATTGTCATTCATAATTCAATGAAGTAGTAATTGGAAATCGAGTTATTTGCATACATGTCATGTGTGGAGAAAAAGCCTCTAGCTATCCCATCCATCATCTTATTTCTCACATTTATTTTACAATCTATCTAGTTTTTCATACTTGTTTGTTTGTTTCAACTTCATCCAAATCAAAACCCCCTTTTAGTTTCTTGTTTCAAAGTGTTTCAAATCTATTTTAGTTTGTGTTTTTAAGTGTTTTGATTCAAGTAAAAGTCAATTTTCGTCCAAAGTCATTCCTAGTGTCTAGTTTAAGTTTATTTGGTTGTTTTAAGCTGTTTTGAGTATTTTAAGTTTGCTTTGAGTCTTGTAAGTCTTGTTAAGTGTTTTTAAGTTTAGTTTATGTTTTTGAGTCAGTTTAGAGGGTATTAGCAAGCCTTCCTAATCCCCAGTCTAGAACGATCCCTACTTATACTTGTACTACAATTGTGAAAAGAGGGTTAAATTTATGTGTTAAGATAATTTTCGCATCATTATGTAAGTAAGAAGAGGGTGAATATTTACTATGCCATCACCAACAAAAACACCAACTGGCTGTCGTCTTACTCTGTCATATACAGAATAAATAAGGAATATTGGTTCCTCTGCTAGGGTGTGAAACAAAGAAAACAAATAGGTGGAAAATATAGAAAACAAAATAAGAAAATAGACTACAGAGAACATATGGCGAACCTAGTAGAAGAGCTGGCAATGCAGTTGAAAGGTGGATTGGAGCTTTCAAACATGGTACTGGGAGTGAAGCTTATTGCGAAGTTTCTGGTGGATCAACAACTTAACAAATGGGGTGTGAGGAACATTTTGAAAAGTGCTTGGAAAGAGTTTGGAGAACTTCAGATCAATTGGGTGCAAGAAAATCTGTATGTGGTGCTGGTTAAAAATGAAAATGTTGCGAATCAAATCTTCAAGCAGGTGCCTTGGGCTGTTATGAAGCAAAACATATATGTGAAGAGATGGATGGAGGATCTAGCGATGGAAGAAGTCCCTATGCATTTGGTTCCATTCTGGGTGCAAATGAAAGGGATTCCACTGTCACTGTGTTCGGAAGAAAATAACAAACGCCTGGTCAACAAAGTTGGGGACTTGTTAGAGGTGGAGGATCTAGGGGATTTTTAAGGATTCGAATTATGGTGGATACCACAAAACCATTGGCTACGGGGTGCTGGGTTACAAGGGAAAGGAATAAGGAGTCATGGGTGGAATTCGAGTATGAGCGCCTTCAGGACTGCTATAAGTGTGAAAGAATTGGCCATGCTAGCCTTGAGTGTGCAGCACTTAACAATAGTGGAGATGTGGCTGGTTATGGTGAGTGGACCAGAACCAAAATGATTCGTGATGTCCCGAAGACCCTGAGGGTGATGAATGCTACTCAAGGGAGGAGAAGACAGGCGGGGGTTAGTAGAAAGGGAGGGACGAGGTCTCAGAATAGAAGGGGTAATAACAATATTGAAGAGGATGTTAGAGCGACAATCAGAAGGGACGGATTATTGGAAGTGGGGGAGGATTAATGGTATAGTTGCCAAATGCCTTGTGGGTGACGGCTGCCCTTCTATGATAAATTCTACTCATATTGCTCTGATCCATAAGATCCCCAACCCGGAAAATGTTAGTCAGTTCAGGCCCATTAGTCTTTGTAACTATGATTATAAAGTTCTTTCTAAGATTTTGGCGAATCGCTTGAAACTTACGTTGGATAAATTAATTTCGCCAAGTCAAAATGCGTCTATCCAGGGTCGACAAATACAGGATAACATTATTTGGGCCCATGAAAATTTTCATTTTCTGAAGTTGAGGAAAACGAAGCATAAGTTTGAAATGAGGATAAAAATTGATATAAACAAGGCTTATGATCTAGTTGAGTGGAATTTCCTTGAGGCTGTCATGGTTAAAATGGGTTTCCAATGGAGATGGATTGATATGGTAATGAGATGCGTCACAACTGTGGAGTTTTCTATTCTTATCAATGGAAGACCGGGGAATGTTTTCAAACTGACTAGGGGGCTCAGGAAGGGGGATCCTCTATCCCCTTACGTGTTCCTCATTATCAGTGAAGTACTCTCTATGGTGATTAATCGAGCGGTTCAACATGGGTATTTGGAAGGAATAAGGATTTCAGACTTGGGACTTGTGCTCTTTCATCTTTTGTTTGTTAATGATACTTTACTGTTCCTCATGGCCACCAAGCAGAATTGTATAAACTTAGTTTCCATTCTTTAGGTGTATTGTAGTGCCTCTGGTCAACAGGTTAGACTCCAGAAATCAATTGTGTATTTCGGAGCCAATGTTCCGTCACACTTGGCGTTGGAGCTTGGTCGTATTTTAAATATGCCTAAGGTGGAAAACCCAGGTAAGTATCTGGGAATTCCAACAATTTGGGGGCGATCGAAGAGGGAGACTCTTAGGTATATCAAGGACTGGGTTTTGGAAAAAATTGGGGTTGGAAACGATGTTTCTTATCCCAAACGGGGAAGGAAGTTCTTATTAAAGCGGTAGTTCAGGCCATTCCTCTATATCCTATGTCTGTGTTTCGATTACCGGTTACTCTGTGCAACGAAATTGATATGGCTGTTGCCAGGTTTTTTTGGGCAGGGACTGATAAGGACCGTGGGATACACTAGATTAATTGGAAGGAATTATGACTCTTAAAAAGGGAGGGAGGTATGGGATTTTGAAATTTCAAAGATTTCAACATAGCTCTACTCGCAAAGCAATGTTGGCGATTGATTTTCGATCCCGATTCTTTATGGGCTCGGGTTCTTAAGGCAAGGTATTTCCCAAACGTGTCTTTCCTGGACGCAAAGAAATGGGGTAGAGCTTTTTGGGCGTGGACGAGTCTGTTGGAAAGGAGGGATCTTATTCTGAAGGGTGCATTATGGCAGGTTAGGGAGGGAAGGAGATTAGGTTTTGGATGGATAAATGGGTCCCGGGCATCCCAGGGGGCATCCTACCCCTCATCTTCACATGGATATTCATAGAGAGAGCAAGGTTGTGGAATTTATTGATCCGGAATCGAGGGAATGGAATTCTGATTTCCTTTCTAATTTTGTTTCTGAGGATGAGCGGGTGGCCATCTCTCACATTCATGTGGGGCCAGTGTGGAGCCCGGATAAATTTATCTAGCCGTTCGAAATGACTGGTGCATTTTCAGTGAAATCTGGCTATCGGTGGAGTTATGACCACCACCATTCGGTGAACACAAGTCATCATTCTTCTTCCCGAAGTTTGAATCCGAGGGTGTGGGATTGGGTTTGGAGCTGTGATGCCCCTCCAAAAATGAGAAATTTCCTTTGGAGGGCTATCCGTGATGCTTGTGCCACAAATTTCAACTTGTATCGGCGTCGGTGCGCTACGTCCCCACTTTGTCCCATTTGTGCCGAAGGTGATGAAACTATTGAGCACATTCTTCTGCTCTGCTCGTGGGCCTTGATGAGTAGATTTTATATTATATATTTTACCCTAATCTTAGTGTATTTTGGTTAATATTTTGAAAGAATTTTAATACTTTGAATTGTATTTTCAATATAGGACTTTCGACTTCCTCTGGAGAAAAACAGGACCAAATGGACGAATTTTGGAGTAATTCTAGTTGGAGGACGTTTGTGAGTCACTTAGCTTGATCATATCAAAATTTGGGATTTTTCCACCAAAGCGGTTATTTTTTGGCGATAAAATAAAGGAGCAATGCGCGGTGTTGGAAAATGACGTTTCTGGGCTTAAATTGCATTTTTGGAGCCCAAGATGACCTCGGATGAGTTCGTAGCCTTCTGGAGAAGTGTTCAGAATATTCCAAACATTAAATTCAGCTATATTGGGCCAGTTTTGAAGCAGCTTATGGGTTTAAAACGTGGCTGTTCATATTTTAGGCGAATTTTACCATTTAATTTAAGGTTATGTTTCCTATTTTATTTAATTATTATTCTTAGTTTCCTAGTGGGAAAAAAGGACCTGTTTTTATGGTTTGTGTGGGGGGCTTAGTAGATTTATTGCTTGGCCGTCTACAATATTTCTCTACGTTTTATTTTATGCAATTTTGGAGACAGAGAGAATTGTTAGGGTTTTGGAGATTTTCTACTTGAAGGTGCTTTCAATCATTTTCTTAATAATATTTTCTATGATTTTAATTATGAATATGCGTAACTAATTCCTCTTGCTAGGGCGAAGCCTTGAGCCTTAGCATGAATATGTGATTTTTATTTAATTGCTTATGATTGACTGCATGCATACTTTGAATTATTAATCACCGGGATTAAAACTATCTAATTGTCTTAATGCCTGATCACCATTAGAATCTTTAGAAAAGTAATTTGATGCAATTTTGGTCGGAAGGTTCCCTGAAATTGACACTGGCTTCTTGTGATAAATAATTGTAATTTCACTTAGGATGAACACCACGTCTTAAGAATTGCATGGTTTTTCAAAGGGTTTTCATAAAGCATAATGAGTATTTCATGTTCAGATTTGATCCGAACGTCCGGACGGGTTGCATGTTAGATATACTTTTTATGTTGGAGGTTCCAAGTAGAATATGAATTAGGAAAATCTAACCTTCAAAGTGGCATGTGTAGATCATAAGTAATTGGTAAAAGTTCATAGGATTGCTAGGTGATGGTGGAACCGTAGTGTTTTCTTAATTTGATTTCTCCCAAAACTGTTTTCTTTTCCCTCTAGTTTTAATATTGCAGATTGTCTTATTTTTTTTGTTTTAATTAAATTTTTTTTTAATTTAAGTAGGTTATAAAATCAATCATCTCAATTTCTACTTTACAATAATTAATTGGAATTTGGTTTGTTTCGAATTATTTAATAGTCCCTGTGGAGAATGACCTTGCGAGATCCGTTTATACTACAACAACCTTGTAATTCTTGCAAGTATAATAGGAGTTTTTAGCCCGTTCACATGAGTAGTAAAATCCCTATCAGGCCTCTAGGGTGTGGCAGGATGGCCCTTTGAACCTTCAGATTAATCGGAGCTTTATCACCACTCTGGGTAAATGGTTGTTTTCGGTTGGAAATCTTAATCTAGGCAGTGAGGTGGACTTCGAGCGTACTTTGTCCTACTTGGTCTTTTCATGTTGGTTTATTTGGAGGGCCAGATGTGATGCAATTTTCAATGAAGTTCACCCTTCTTCTTTCAGAATTATTAGGGCTATTGTCACTGCTATGAAGTCTTTTAAAGTGGCATCTTCTGCCTTGTGCCCATCGGCTGTTGATCGAACGCGTAGAGTGTGTGGTGTGGCGAATCCTATTGGATGGTCTCATTCTCCACCTAATTAGAGGAAGGTAAACGTTGACGCTTGCTGGGATAAAAACTCTTCATGTGGTAGTGTTGGGATTGTGGTACGTGACAGCTTCTCGAGATGTATTGCGATGCAAAGTGTGAAAGTTCATGCATCTTCTGTTGAGATGGTTGAGGCTCTCGCCGTTCTGGAAGGATGTGCTCTGGCTAAAAATTTGCATTTACAGGATGTGGTGTTTGAATCGGATGCGCAAGTCATTATTAGGTCTCTTACTTCTTCTTCTCTGAGTTGTGATTGGGAACTACTCCTAATTCTTACCCGTGCTCTGAAGATTGGGAGGAGTTTCCAATCATGCTCCTGGTTGTGGGTCCCGTGAGCAGCAAATAGGGCGGCGGATTTCGTCGCGAGGCATATATCATCGGAGATGTGCGGCTTTGGCTGGGTTGTAAGACCTCCATCTTCACTTGTAGGTATTTTGAACAAAGATGGCCTTCCTTGCCCTCCAATATAAGGGTGGGGAGTTTTTTGCTCGGGGAGGTGGGATGACGTTTGTGTCCGGCGAGATGGTGTCATATTGGTCCTGTTTCTTTGTCTCTGCTCCATAGGTTATGGGTTGTTTTCTGTATGTTTGTTTGGCCTTGTACCCTTCTGTTTCTTTGTGTTGTTGCTTTGACCAAAAAAAAAAAAAAATAGATGTCTACCAGTAAGCAGTAACAGCCAACCTTTTTGCAAAGTGACTGAAATCAACTTAACCTAATGGTCACCCAATGTTTACATTCGTTTGAAAATGACCATTGTTCCGTACCATTATGGAAGAAGACTCGGGTAAAATATGCACTTCCTCAGGAATGAAAAAATCGATCTACTTTCATTTGATATTTTGGCGTAAATTCTTTGACTCTCCAATACTCAATTAAATCTTCTTTTTTTTTAGGATTGAATGCATAAATATATTGAGTAATAACTCCCCTCCAATTAAGAAAATGTAGAATTGAGATTAAATTGTATGGAACTGGCCTTTATATTGGTCGGATCCGAAGTAGCACAGTGCAGAAGGTTTTTCGAAAAAGGAAGTTGTATGATGGTTATGCTTTTATCTTTATGTTAATTAGATCTAAATTGGTGAAGGAGACTGAGTAGCTTCTAAGAAATGTCTGTATATGTAAATAAAAGCTGTAGTTAAGTGAAATACCCAAAGATATATATGATTGCCATATGAACATTGGTGAAATGATGAAAACATAGTTAACCCCAAAATTCTGTGGTCCAAAACCAACATCGAGTTATCACAACGGCCGCAGATGTAGCTAGTTGTAACCTTCCGACTTGGTCCGTGTTTGCCTCCTAAATTTGCTATGGGCCTTGCAAGTAGACTGAGAATTTACTCGAACAAGAAACTGGTGGTTGCGAGCTTGTCACTACTAGTTGCCGCTAGTAGAGTGGATTTGAATGATTGAGATTGCATCTGAGTTCGACTTCTAATCAAGAGATTGCGCCATTTAATGAGAGTGGCTCAAATCAAGGTTCTTTCTTTACCTAAATGATAAGGACTTATGAGGAGAGATGTAACAATATGTAAATGGTAGGTTTGCTGGAAGTGTAAATGACAAGGGAAAGTGAATGACTGGTATTATAGATTGCTTGTAAATGAAATGAATGGAAATGTAGTTGTACAAAAATGTAATTATTTAAAGTACAAAGCATTAGAAGTATAAAGAGATGCCAAATACAAGGTTAGAGCTTGTTCTCAAGGAATCGGGCAAGTCGCTCTAGTCTTGCGGGCAATTTCTAGTGGTTTGGGGAATGGTTTTGAAGGTTGAAATGAAAATACAAAGGAAATCGGTATTGCCAAGTGAACAACAGAGCTTTAAAAGGAAATACAAGGCTTGTGCAGGGAATTGAAGTATTAAAAAGGGATGCTAAGCTAATATATTGAGGAATTGATTTGAGTAGAGTTGTTTGATTGATTGATTGAGTTTTTATAATCCTTCTGCATCTGCTTCTTTATATAGAGAACTGAGAGAGCTCTTTCGTTGAAGACATTTAACCTATACAAAAAAGTTCCACCACCGACTCTACTTGCAAGAATAGAAAAATAAGCCAACTTGCATATGAAATAATATTAAAAGAAGCAAGTTGGTTTTCTACCACATGTCCATCTCCCAAGTCTACCAACATCCTTATTTGCAATAAAGCCACCGCTTCAAACAATGTAGAAAAACATTACCACATGCAACTTTTAGTCTTTTTGCACACTAATCCCCCAAAATGTCATATTTTGGTTTTAAACTCAAATAAGTAAAATTGTGCATATTTTAAGTGCAAACAGTCAGTAGAGCGGCAACGATGGTGAAGATGAGCAAAAGAAGATGATGATGTACGGACATGGTGTGAAGAAAAATAAATGCCCCATCTTTGTCATCACTCAGTAGGCAGCATAGCAGGCGGACTTTGGTGTTGCTGGCATATTCATTCCTTATGAGGCAAGAACATTGGCTAATTGTCTAGGGGATTTTTGTGGGAAAGAGGCTAAAATGACGAAATTGTCCCTTGATTTGTAATTGTTTTAGATTTTATTTTTCATAATGCAATATTATAATTTTCTTTCGGGTAAATCTCAATTTACTAACCTCAAATTTCGTGGTTTTCAACATTTGGTACATGAATTTTTTTTTGTCCTAGAATCATACCTAAAATGTTAATTTTGGGACAGTCTCATACATCCATTACTCTGGCTGTTAAGTCTTCCGTTAACTGATGACGTGGCACCCATGTAGACAATGACTGAGCACCACATGTCATTAAGGGTCCGCCTGGAAATTAAAAAAAAAAAAACACACACACACACACACCCGTCTTCTAACTCTCCCAACCCCTTTCTTCTGCACACCCACCAAATTTACTCAGCCTAACTTCAATTTGATTCGAACCCGCTTCGTAATCGATCCAAGCCTGCGTTTTATTCCCACTAGTTGGATCCAAATTCTTAGCAGAAATAGAACCACCCACTTCAATTCCAACATGAACATTTCCATCACTCAATGCATCAAATTTAATTGCAACAACTTTGAATTTACTTTTACCATTTCCTAAAGAAAGCCTAAAAGAGCTGTTACCAAATAAGCTATGATTAAAACCCTTTGGAATCATTACAAACACCAATCCATCCCCACCACCGTTGGAAATAGAAAACGAGAAGTTTGTTGATAAAGACATGGATTTTCGATGCTTACCTTCATACAGTGCAATGGGTTTCTTGTAAATAGCTCAGTCGACACTTGAGCTCACTGAACTGGTGATTTGAACTATGTATCCGCCATTGACGACCTCTGCATCTTCGTACAGAGCAATATCTGACCTAAAGTTTGAAACTTTACCGAAATCGGTGAATGAAAAGGAGGAGTTGGAGGTGGCGGATGTGGTTTTGAGGAAGAAAACGAGGAACGCTAATGCGACGAAGTGGGTGAAGATGGAAGATGCGGCCATGGATGAAGTGGGTTGGAGCTGAATCTAGGTGGGGATTGAGCAATGAGGTTTATAGGGCTTAGGGAAGATGCCCATTTGCAATTAAAGGTGAATTTCTTTGGTTTTTTAGGGTTTGGAAGTGGAAGAAGGCAGGCAAGGAGGGTAAAGAATATAGAGGGCCCGCAATGACAACAAGTACTGAGAGGTGGATGACGGCGAGGGGTTGCTGATGAATCTTAAGTCGTTGTGCTTGAAGATGGATTCTGGAGGGTTCTAGAGGTTCATGACGGCGAAGAAGAAGAAATTGGAGGCTCTGAGGTCGCATATGCCTCTGGCTTTGGGCGATTGATAGGAGCATATTTATGCGACTTTGTTAGCCTATTTATTTGCATTTACTTAGTTAGTTTTTATTTATACGAGTGTTTTAAGCTATTTTCGTGTGTTTGTAGGTCCAATAGCAAAGGTGATAAGAAAGAGCAATTTGGGGCATTTTGGAGCAATTTTGGACGTGGAATGGATATCATATGCATGGAGCAGGTTGGATGGACATTTTTGAAGTTTAAAAAGGCTAGGAATGTGCTACAAATTTGGAGAAATTAAATCAAGACTTGGAAAATAAGGAATCAGCTAAAAGGAAGGAACATTATCTTAACCAACCTTATCTTATCTAACATTATCCAAACTAACCTTATCTTATCCTATTCTATCCTAATCTTATCCTACCTTATTTCTAGTTGCAAGGGGGGTTCCTTTTCATATTAAACCACCTGTTATCTGGTTCTAGAAGCCCTAAGATTGTGCCGAACCACCCTATCCCTTTCCCCCTAGGAATTTGCTGCACCTAGTCCTTCTCCTCTACAACATTGTGCCGTGTATCTGCCCTATAAATACACACCCTTGTCACAAAATTCAGAGGGAGAGCTTTAGAGAGAAATTCAAAATAAAAAAATATAAAAAGTGCTGCAGCTTTGCAAGGAAGGAAGGAGAAGAAGAGCTTTGTGCCGTGACTTGCCATCTAAGGCCATTAGAGTGCTGAAGTGTTCCTAGGTTCTTTCTATCCTTAGTTTTAGTTTAATGTTTAAATTAGATTGGTTTCATTTAATTGCAAACATGTGGAACTAATTTTGTTTTAGTTAGAGGTGAATTTGAAGCCATGATCATATGTTTTATATGAATTGATTACATCTAGTTATTGTTTCGTAAAACATGAATGCGATTTACTTAATCTGTTTTATTGAGAACTTATTCTTGTGTGTTGATTAAGGATGCAAACTTAGTTTGCATGCAGGAATTTGATGCTAGAATATAAAGAAATTTCACCTAATCGTTATGAACTTATATTTGCAAGTAGTAAAAGTCACTAGTCATGATTGTGTTAAGTAAATTCCTGGCAGGAGTATCATACAGTTCATAGTTACGAATGCTTTGTCAATTCTTATGACTTTCACAAAACTTAATGATCTTTGATATGTATCTCTATCATGTAGTTCATATAAGGAACTTGATAAGAATAATTTGGTTGCGTTCTTAGTCCAATTCAATGAATTTAGGAAAATCTGAAAGTTAATTTGTGCTTTTCACGATTAATTTGGGGCATTGTCATTCATGGTTTATAGGAAAAATAATTGGAAATCAATTTGTATGCGTATGTGTCATGTGTGGAGAAGGACCCTCTAGCTAGCCATTCATGGTTTATAGGAATAATAACTGGAAATCAATTTGTATGCATATGTGTCATGTGTGGAGAATGACCCTCTAGTTAGCATTTCACCCCTTAAGTTACCTTAGTTTCGTATCATCCTCACTTTGTTTCTGCAACCTACTTAGTTTTAGTTTAAAATTCGTCCAAACAAATCCCTCTTTAGTATTTTGTGTCAATTTACTTCAATTTTCATCCAAAACACCTCTTAGTGCTTGTTTTGTGTTATTTGAGTCAGTCTAGCTTAGTTTTGTGTATTTGAGTCTAGTTTTCAGTTTTTGAGTCAAGTTAGTGTAGATTAGCATCCCCTCCTAATCCCCAGTCTAAAACGATCTCTACTTACGCATACTACAATTATCTAAAAGAGGGTTTAATTGTGTGTTAGTTTTTACCATATCAACGATTGTGTCGATCTGGCGAAGTTCGTGCTGGAGGCGATATCGGAGGTGTTTCTGGTGGACAAAAGAGTGGAGAGGAGTGATAGGGGGTGTGCAGAGGAGAGGGGTTGCAGGGGAAAAAGTGGGAGGGAGGGGGTTGGGGTAGGTAGAAGATAGGTGTGTGTTTTTTTTATTTTTTTATTTTTTTGAATTTTGAATTTCCAGGTGGATCTCTTAATGACACGTGACGTTCAGTTATTGTCCACATAGGCGCCACGTCACCAGGTAACGAAAGACTTAATAGCCAAACTAACGGATGTATGAGACTGTCTCAAAATGAACACTTTATATATGACTCTGGGACGAAAAAAACTTCATGTATTAATATTGAAAACCATGAAACTTGAGGGTAGTAAGTTGAGATTTACCCTTTTCTTTTAATTACTGAGTGAAATTTTTTATGTTCAATTGTCTACTTTGGCATATGCTAACCAAAGTGCGTCTATTATGTGATTTAACCGAATCTATATTATATTATGTGATTTAACCGAATTTATATTATTTTTTAATTTTTTGTCAAAGAACGGATTTTATTTAATAAAGTCTAATAGATAAGTCTACATCATTCGTAAGAATATTGTTACTGCACCGACTGATGAAAACTTTTATTTTATTTGGGACTCGCAACATCCAAATCGATGCCCATTCATAATTAACACCCATCTTTGACATATATATTCATGATCAGAGGTAATTTCTTGCGGCGCCCCATTTTTCGTTGACTTAACACGGCAGCAAAAAGAAAAAAACACAGCAACTAGTTCGACAAGACGAGGAGGAGGAGTCTGTCGGAGCGAAAATGGATCTGGAAGCAGGCCAACAGGTACTATGGCACCGCCCCGGTGATTCAATGGCTGCGCTTTCAGTCTCTTGAAATAGCCTCTCTGGCAGTTGCACACCAACTGTTTGACAAATTGCCCGACTGAAAGTTCAAAGTTCGAAGCATGAGTATAAGATGGCCAAGGCTGCTAACACCCACACATCTCTCTCAGATTATACGAAAGCAGAAAAATCCATTGACTGCCCTCCAAATTTTCACTCAAGTGAAATCCAAGTACCCCAATTACCGTCACAATGGTCCAGTCTACGCCACCATGATCAGCATTCTCGGAAACTCTGGCCGAATTGCTGAGATGAAGGACGTGATTAACACGATGAAAAATGACTCCTGTGAATGCAAGGATTCAGTTTTTGCAATTGCAATTAAAACCTACGCGCAAGCTGGATTGCCGAAGGATGCAGTGTCTCTGTTTAATAACATTTCCAAGTTCAACTGTGTGAACTGGACGCATTCTTTCAATACCCTTTTGGAGATTATGGTGAATGAGTCCAAGCTTGAAGCTGCTCATCGCATTTTCGTGGAGCATTGTTGTGGATGGGAGGTGAGCTCTAGGGTTCGGTCCTTGAATTTGCTCATGCTTGCTTTGTGCCGGAAGGGTCGTTCAGATATTGCCCTGCAAATTTTCCAAGAAATGGATTATCAGCATTGTAATCCGGATAGGGAAAGTTATCGGATTTTAATGAGAGGGTTGTGTGAAGATAAGAGGCTCAATGAGGCAACCCATTTGTTGTACTCGATGTTTTGGAGGATTTCTCGGAAGGGTTGTGGTGAAGATGTTGTAATTTATAGAACCTTGTTGGATGCCTTGTGTGATAATGGGGAGATTGACGAAGCTGTCGAAATTCTTGGTAAGATATTAAGGAAGGGGCTCAAGGCCCCTAAGCGGTTTCGACACAATCTTGATCTCAGTCGTTATGGAAATGGCAAAGACACGGGAGGCGTTAAGTTGTTGATTAATGAAGCTCTGGTTAGAGGTGGGATTCCCAGCTTGGCAAGCTATAGTGCTATGGCAATTGATCTTTACAATGAAAATAAGATTGGTGAGGCTGACAAAGTGCTCAAGGAAATGCAAGATAACGGCTTTAGGCCAACAGAGTTGGTCTTTGAAGCAAGGGCGGCTGCATTGAGTGGTGAAAAGAAAGTCGTTGAAGCAGTGGAGGTGATTGAAAAGGAGATGGTGGAGGCAAACTGTGTACCAACTCTAAGAGTGTACAATGTTGTGATGAGATGCCTTTGTAGTGAGGGGCAATCGGTTCTTGCCATTTCGTATTTGAAGAAGATGGAAAAGCAGGTGGGTTGTGTTGCTGACAAGAAAACTTATGGCATTTTAGTGGATGGGCTTTGTGAGGAGAGACGATTTCTGGAAGCAAGTCGAGTATTGCAAGAGATGTTGATCAAGTCACATTGGTCCTGTGCTGAGACTTACAGTCGAGTGATTAGGGGTCTTTGCTCAGTGGGCAGGCAATATGAAGCTGTTATGTGGTTGGAGGAGATGTTGAGTCGGGCTATGCTGCCGGAGCATTCAGTATGGAACTCATTGGTGGTATCTGTGTGTTCTAACATATCCAATGTTGAGGTTTGCTCTGAGACCTATAACCGACTACGAAATTCTTAATTGTTTCTTGCTCTTATTTATGCATTTTCATTTGTGTACACCGTCTTGTTAGTAGTTATAGTAAAAGAAGACCTCTTTGTTCTGTAAAAATGAATTTTATATAACAACAGCATAGCTCTTCACTTTCGTATGATACTTCTTATGATTCCGAAGAGGGAACAAATTCGAAGGATTGTGTTTGTATAAAAAGGGTATGATTTGCTTTGAAGATATCTAATCCTTCTTCGTTATGTTTTGGATGCTGATGCTGTGGTATTTTGTCGTTCAATGAAATCTGATTTGATTGGTTAGGGAACGGAATATATATATTCACAACCTATATGGTGAGATTTCATCTTAAGGACACAATAATGAAATTTGAAAAGTTCTAACATATTTTGTTGCAGAATTGCAGCGAGGGTCTTCTTGCTTTGACGGAATTTGGAAGACCGTTAATGCAAGATCGTCTAGTTACAGGAACAGATACCATATCAGACTGGTAATTCTTACTTGATAACCAATTTTGTGGTAGATATGCTACGACTTGGACTTGATTTTGGGTTCGATAGTCTTAACTTTAACGTGATTGAAACCCAAGTCTGCTGCAAAATTCAAACCCAGCCCTGTAGCACACGCACTAACAGAACCCTGGACGTTCTAGGTACAACCTCCTATGGAATCCGTTACCTCATTATGGATGACAACCACCACTCCTCTAATAGAGCCTCGGGACGGACTTGCCCCATCAACATTTAATTTTACTTCGTTTGGTGTGTAGTAAATAGATTAAATCAAACTCATCTAACAAAATTTAATACAAACTACCACTGCTTATCTTGAACGACCTTCCGCAAGGACTATTTCTGTAGAGAAAAAAAAAAAGAACATTGGAATATCTCAGTTTGCTATATATCTCACCTATTGTACACTAATAAACTGAAATATCTCACTTTGGTATGTATCTATCATATGCATCTTAACCATTTCGTTAATTGCCTTCATTGGAAAGGACCAACGCATGTCAAGATAATATGATAATTAAGATTTAGATGTTTAGGCATAATTTCATAGATTTATTTATTTACTAATGTTAAGAAGCTAGTTACGATTTTGTTGTTTTCATAATATTTTGCCAAGCTGCTCGTCCTGGGCTAACAGCACAAGCCGCGGAAACTTTGATTACAGGCAAGTAATGTTTTGATGAAATATAATTATGTTTTCATACTGATGCTGCACTGCTGCTTCTTTGTTTTAGGCCTCCATTACACCACACCGCAAATTCGGAGGCAAGTTTCACCTTTTTTTCAGTAAGGCTACGTTCGGGTGATGGACTTGTAAGTGCCAAGGGATTTAGGATAACCGATGAAGAGATATACTAAAAACGGGGGTTGAGAAATGCATTCCGTGATCATTTGGTCTTGTCGAGAACAGAACTCTTCCGGTCAAGGCTGAGTTTGCAACGTGGTTACCTAAGGGGGCATCCCTCGGCGCCAGATTGACTTAACGCTCCTAGTAACCCCAATACCGAAGGTTTTTAATAGGAAACACCTATCAAAATCCTTGGATTGGAAACATGTATCGAAATCCTTTTGTTAGATCCTATGTTGAACGGACTTGGACGTATTCTAAATCGGATGCCTGGAACAGTCTGCGAGTCAGAGTCCACTTTGAGCACTTTATGCCCACTTTAAAGCTTTATCAGAGTATGCAACTTCTTCGGACATGCTGGCTCAAAGGCGACATAACTTGGGGTTTCTTGAGTGGACCGATTGAGTCGATGTCCCATTGCATATAGTGTTGAGCTCTTCTGCATGCTGATGATTCATCAGAGCGTACTTTTGGCACTTATCACAAGTTCGATCACAATCTTTTGCATCTATTTTCATGGTTGGCCAATAATACACAGAAATAAAGGCTTTCTGAGGGAGGGATTGTCCACCAGAGTGGTTGTCAAAGAGACCCCTGAGTGCATGTTGTATAGAATCTCCACGCCCCATTGCGGAAAGACACACGAGTGTGGTCCAAATTCATGTGTTAGAGCGGTTACTTGTGCATTCATGATTTAATAGGGATGAAGGAGACATAAGCTAGCTAACAAAGCCAAATCAATTAGATCCCATCTTTATGTCACAAATCAAAGTGAACATTTTCTCGGACCCATCAAATCAATTTGTTTTATTTGGTCCGTACAAGATATAAGGAAATGTGTTCCATGTGCACACATGAGTTAAGCAGAGTAGTATCCTTGTACGCAGGTTCGAATTCTTCTCCCCGCAATTTATTTAGAATATGTGTCTTATTTTTTGTAAAAGAAGTCTTCCGTTCCCAATTCTAGAATTATGTTCAACATCATATACTAGTATGACTTTGTCAAAAATCTTATATTCTAAATTCGAGACGCCTTATGCTATTCACCTAGGGGTGCTTCTCGGAAGGATAGGATCGGATCGGAAAAACGTTTACAATTTTCGTTCCAAACGTTCAAAATCAGATCGTATTGGATGACAATTTTTTAATAGTTTTTAGCATATTCGGAAACAGAGCTGCTCTCCTAAGGTCCTCATTTTGAGGACATATGAGGTCCTTTTTTAGATGAGTTATCAGATTAATCTGATTGTAGATTAAGCTGTCAACTTAAATAATTCATGTTATAAGGAAACAAAATACTTGACAAAAAAAAAAATTAATAAGAAGAGAGAAAAGGTTTCACATCATGTCTAATTCCTTCTAGATTAAGCTATCAACTTAAATAATTCATGTTATAAGGAAACAAAATACTTGACAAAAAAAAAAAATTAATAAGAAGAGAGAAAAGGTTTCACATCATGTCTAATTCCTTCCATCTGCAAAACTTAATCTCCTCATCGAATATCTAAATTCAACAAATCCAATTGCATAAAACCCTAAGACCAACTCCAATCCTGGGCTATTTGCCAAATTTCCCCCCAAACACCACCCAACCCAACCTAAAACATTGGGCTAAAAGCTAAATGCTAAAGCTGGGCCAAATTTCCCCCAAACACGCGTGGACTCGCATGATTTTGGGCCAGTCTCGGCCCGGTCACTCATGGACGCGCCCCACGAGGGCTGCTTGCCATCACGTCCCAACAGCGTGGGACCCCAACGTCAGGGCCATGTCGGCCACTTGCCCGAGCCCAATGGCTCTTTTCCGCATCTGAGGACCATCGTTTAAGGACTGTTGGTTGATCCAACGGTCCAGATTCAAATTTCATTTTTAAAAAATATGTTATTTTAAAATACATTGAATCCAACGGTTGAGATTGAATACACTCAAATCTAACGGTAAAAAAAGATCTAACGGCCCAAATTAAAATCCAACAACTAAAATAATTAAATAAATTTATTTAACACAAAATTTACCCAAAAACTCTATAAATACCTATGTATTTGTTCAAACATCCACACAAAACTCAATTTTCTCCTACAATTCTTCCAATTTATCTTTCTACCATTTCTTTCCATTTCCAAATTGTTCAACATGGCAAGAGAGCATGTTAGAGGTCGTAATTGGACCTGTGAGGAAGATGTGTCTTTATGCTTAGCGAAAGTTGAAAGCTTGCTTTGTGAAAAATTTAATGATTTTTTAATATTTATTGGAATTTAAATTTTTTTAGATTAAAATGTTCATAAAATTAATTTATAATAGTCTACATATTTATTTATTTAAAAAAAATTGATTTAAGAAAAAAAATTAGCCTAAGTTCATTCTTTAATAATTCCGGGCTAAAATTTTAGGCCAGAAGGGTTTGAGCAGAAAAAATGTTTCTGGGCTAAAAGCCAAATTTTCCGGGCTAAAAATTTTTGCTTTTAGCCCAAGGGTTGGAGATGGTCTAATAACTTTACACATCCAATTTCATCGAATCATTTATCAATAATATTCAAACTGAGTTAGTTACAAAGCACCAAAACATTGAGATTGTGTGGTTTCGAAAATTGGAATCCCCTTCTTCGTGAACACACAAACCCTTTTTTCATATGCAATTTAACAACGATGCTGAAAATTTTGAAAATTTTGAAACAGATCCCTCTCCCTTTTTCATAAGCAATAAGGAAAAAACAAAATACTCAGAGGAGAGACACACAACAAGTGTGGTCCAAATTCATGTATTAGAGCGGTTACTTGTGTATATCATCATTTAATAGGGATGAAGGAGACAAGCTAGCTAACAAAGCCAAATCAGTTGGATTCCATCTTTATATCACAGATGAAAGTGACCGTTTTCTCTGACCCTTCCATCAAATCACTTTGCTTCATTTAGTCCATACAAGATACAAGGAATGTGTTTCATGTGCCGACATGAATTAAGCAGAGCAGTGTGCTCGCTTCATTGTACACAAGTTCGATTTTTTTTCCTCACAATTTAGTTAGAATATATGTCTTCTTTTTATGAAAGTAGTTTTCCATTCCCAATTCTAGAATTCTGTTCAACATCATATCCTAGTATGACTTTGTTAAATGAGAAAATTGTAGAAATGGTCCTTCAACTTTAACTTATTTGGAGGAATGATCCCTCAACGAAAATTCCATGACCATTGGTGACGGGTTCAATGCTCCGAGCTGGTGAGTCTGCTTGACTATGGCCATAGGTAGGGTGAAATTCTCCATAGCCTCTCCGGACCTGGAAGGGGTGGATAACCATGGTTTGCCACCATTTGTCTCCATTTTTTTCAAAAAAAAAAAAAGAAAAGAAAAAGAAAACTCATCAAAATGTGCAGTTGTGGTCCTTCTCGTCAACTCCGTTAGAATTTTGTCAAAATTAGAAGGACCATTGCTACAGTTAGATTAAAATTGAGGGGCCATTGCTCCAAATTAATCTTCGGAAATAGAGCTGCTCTCAAATTAATCTTCATGTAGATTAAGTTATAAACTTAAATAATTCCTATTACACGGAAACAAAATACTAATTGACAAAAAAGTAAGAAGAGAGAAAAGGTTTCACGTCATGTCGAATCCTTTCCATTTGCAAAACCTACTCTACTCATCGAATATCAAAACCCAGCATATCCAATTACATAAAGCCCTCATAACTTTCAACATCCAATTTCATCCAGTTATTTATCAATAATATTCAAACCCAATTAGTTACAAAGCACCCAAAAAAATTGAGATTGTGTTTCAAAAATTGGAATCCCCTTTTCCTTGAATGCATGAACCCCTTTTCCATATGAAATTTTCCTACGACGATGATAAATTTGAAACAGATCCCTCTCCCTTTTTCTTACACGAAAAGGAAAAAGCAAAAAACTCAGGAGGTTAGAAGGGGAGTGAACGATCGAGAGAGAGATAGAGAGAGGAAAGGGATTTGGAGGAGAGAAACGGTAGGAGAACAAGACAGAAGATTTCACGCGAGATTTTTTTATTTTTTATTTTAAATAATCACTTCGAAGAATTATTGTATTTGGGTGTAACAAAGATTATTTAGGTTGATAGTCTAATCGACCATAAGATTAATCTAAGTTCATGTGAAAAAGAACCTCACAGATCCTCAAAATAAGAACCTTAGGAGACCAATCCTGATTCGGAAATTTCAGAATCAGAGTAATCTTAGATATTTCGGAACATACTTCGAAAATTCATTTATTTTATAATTTTTTGAATATTCTCTAACTTTTTCATCCATCAATTTATTGTTCTTTCTTAAAATTTGATATATGCTTCTATAAAAATTTAATTTATTTGCGATATACTAGTATGCTTATCGTTTTAATATATAAGTGTATGTTGAATATAAAATAATGAACAAAATATACCTAAAACTAATAATAAAACACAAAAGTTAATTACAAAACAAAATTTAAGAAAATAACTATAGAAGATCAAAATACTTCGGAGGTTTTTTTACTGGAATAATTTTGGAACACTATGGAAAAATTCGGATAAAAAATTTCGGATTAAAAATTGGCTAAATCGTCAAAATGGTCCCTGAGATTTGCATAACTCATCGCTTTCGTCCCTGAGATTCCAAATCGATAAAAGTTGTCCCTGAGATCGTCCACCATCCATCATTTTGGGCAATTTTCAAAGCTTCGTAACTCAATCGATTCTTAACCAAATTCGACCCATAATATATCAAAATGAAGATAGGAAAGTGTAGAGTACGATTATACCTATTTCAAAGCCCAATGGTTACCAGAGATGGCCGAAAAATAGCCTTAAAGTTGACTTGTTCGAGCGAAAACTGAAAAACTCGCCGAGAACTGGGTAAATTTTAAACGTTCATAACTTCTTCAATACTCAACGAAATCAAGTGATTCAAAAACGAAAATCATACTTCTTGACGAGACAAAGAGAATGGTACCTTTTTGACTGCTAGATCGCCGTGGTTTGGCCGGAAAACAGTTTGAAAGTGGCTGTCTTGGTCTCGAGTTAGCCACTTTTGAGCCATTTTCCGGCCAAACCACAATGACCCAGCAGTCGAAAAAGGTACCATTCTCTTTGTCTCATCGAGAATTATGATTTTCATTTTTGAATCACTTAATTTTGTTGAGTATTGAAGAAGTTATGAACGTTTAAAGTTTACCCAGTTTCCGACGAGTTTTCCAATTTTCGCTTGGACCAGTCAACTTTGAGGCTATTTTCCGGCCATCTCCGGCAACCATTGGGCTTTGAAATAGGTATAATCTTATTCTACACTTTCCTATCTTCATTTTGATATATTATGGGTCGAATTTGGTTAAGAAACGATTGAGTTACGAAGCTTTGAAAATTGCCCAAACTTCCAGCCAAGAGCTCCAGGACACTTAACGGAGTTTTTAAGGGAAGGACCAAAGTGATGGATGGTGGACAATCTTAGGGACCACTTTTATCGATTTGGAATCTCAGGGACCAAAGTGATGAGTTATGCAAATCTTAGGGACCATTTTGGCGATTTACCCTAAAAAAAGTTACTGCCGAAATCGCAATGACAGTACCACAAATAATCCTTAAAGTTATTATAAAAGTTAATTAATAATATCCTAAGAATTAAATTGGATAAACCTTGATTGGATTTGATTGTGTTTCCCTGAATAAAGGAATATGTCTTCAATGAGAAAAATTTAAGGGTAGAGATTAGTTACCAACTCTACTTTTAGTTCTCTTGCCTTATCTCCTTGCCATGAGTAGAGAAGCTTGGAGAAGTCGTAGTCAGCAACTCAGGTCTTTTTGGTGGTTGAATTGCACGTGGAACGAATGTGGGTCTAGCCAATTTAATGAGAGCATTCTCGTCTTTTGTGGGTAAAAGTTCACATGTCAGCTTCAGAATTTTATAGATTTTTTTTTGCTCCACAAATTACACCGTAGGTAATGAGAAGACCACAAAGAAAAATGAATTGACAAATAGAAATGAGTTATATCCTTGGATAAAAATAACAAATTACAATCTTATTTAGCAACCAAACTAGACAAACCTATAGGCCGACATGTCAATAATGAATAAAATTAGACTATCAACTTAAATAGAAATGAGTTATATCCTTGGTTACAATCTTATTTAGCAACCAAACCAATCAAAGTTCTAAATTTAGAAATGAGTTATATCCTTGAATTGACAAATATGTGAACCAAGACTCAACTCAATAAAGAGAAAGGAGTTGAGATTTCTTATAACTTTGTTGAATCCTCTTTGCATAAGCCAAGGCTAATCATCCATGAGAGAGGACCTTCATTCCTTGCTTCTTTGCTTCATGGATTTCTTGGAGGAGGATGAATGAATGGATTCTCCAAGTTCCCAAGAGAGGGAACCTCTAAGTCTCCACACCAAGGAGATGCATTAAAGTAGAAGATTAGTGTTTTGGGGAGGATTTGATGCTAGTAAATCTTCCCTAAGAGCATCCCCAGTAAGGAGCTCTATACGAGGCTGGAAAATTGGGGATATAGCCCATTTGAGAGCTTTGAGGAATCTTTGGGGCTTTATCAAAGAATTTCTTCCAATGATGGGCTATTTATTTTGGGGCTATATATAGGGCTGTATATATATTTATTTATGTAATAATTTAATTACGCGATAACTTTTATTTTTATTTTTTGTGTTAATTTTTCTTAAGTTGATTTTTGGGCTTGTTATCTAATAAATAAATAAAAAATTATGAACATTTCAACCTAAAAAAATCCAAATCTGACAAAGTTAGATTTTATTACTTATGAATCGTTGGATTAGGTTTCCTTATCTCATCTTATCTGTTGATTTGTTTCTCTAAAATCTGACAAGAAGTCTTATATCTTATAACTAAATTGTAATGTCCTTGCAATTTAGGTATGTTGTTTATTTATGTTTTCGGTTTAGGTCTCTAAACTTTCAATGTCATTTTAATATGTAGTGTGTTTTTATTTGGAAATTAATAAAACTAAGCCCTTTTAGTAAAACATCTTATATCATTTTATGTCTTAAGCATTAAAGGTGCGTTTGTTGCACCGGACTGTTTCAGACTGGACTAGCTGCAAGGACTAAGCTGGACTGGATTAGACTAGACTAAGCTGGACTAACTTAGTGAAGCGTTTGGTGCAGTGTCAGGACTAAGGAACAGACTAATAACAAATTCCAATATTATATTATTTAATTTATATTTATAAATATTTTACATTATTTAATAAATATTTAGTAATATTTTATTATTACTTCTGTCTATTTTCTCATTCTAGAAACCTTCTCGTTCATCCCCTCTTTCTTCCTTAATTTTCTCCGCCCCTCTCCCTTTGTTTTCTTTCTAATTTTTCTTCGTCCATCTCCCTTTTTTTTCTTCGTCCCTCTCCCTTTTCATCTCCATCTTCTTCTTTTGTTCTCCGTTCCTCTCCCTATTTTCTTCCTTTTGTTCTCTATTCATCTCCCTCTTTTGATGAAAGAAATTAACATCAAAATTAAACCCATAAGTTGTTCATCTCCCAACTTCATAATCTACTGCAAATCTTCACAATCAAACCACAAAGCAAGAAAGAGATTGAAAATTTAGGAGTTGGGAGAGGGTTGCATATGCGATTGGCCTGAAGGTAGAAGATGGGGGGTTGGATCTGGTTTGCATTTTATGGGTGTTGTGATTGAAAATTTCAAGCTCACCTCACTGCAGATTTATTGGGTTTCTGGTTTTCTCGATGTTGTGTGATTGAAAATTTCAAGCTCATCTCACTTTTAGATTTTTGTTTTTATTTAGGTTTTCTGAGATTTTGGGTGTTGGATGTGGTTTTGAAAATAGAACGTTTGCAGATTTTTCTTCTATTTTGTTTCGATTTTGCCGAATTTGGTCTTGAAGATGGTTAAGGGAAGCAAGGATGAAGTAGATGGATGTGTGTAACAGGAGGGGGAAGCTAAGGTCTTAGCAGTCCGCCTGATTTCGAAGGGTCTTGCTAAGCCCTTTTAGCGAAATGTTTAGTCCAATTTAGTAGGGGCGAGTCCCATTAAAGTTAGGCCCTTTTGTAAACAAACACAGGATTAGACTAAAAGGTAATCTTGTCCAGTCCAATGAGAGCTAAGGAAGGCAATCAAACACACCCTAAACATACAAATAAAATAGAGAAGGACCCTTGGAACAAAAATATGTAAAGAAAAAGAATAAAAGAAAGAATAAAATGAGAGTATGAGTGTATTCGCAAGTGGGGGGAGAGTGACAGAATTTGGCTCACATGAATAGCAACATTTCTTGTGGGACTCATTACTTTTTAGGGCTAGATGTAGCCTAATTTTTTGCTACCCAAGGAAGAAAGTTGATAGCCCAAGTGGTGGATCTAGCCCAGTTTTTTGTCTCATTGGGGATGAAATTCTTCACTAGGGCTTCAAGTGTAGCAACTTCATGGAGGATGAGAAGCATATGTTTTGCTCTCTAAGACTCATGAAACCCTAATGAGGGAATAAGATAATTGCCTTTATATAGCCACTTACATTGAGTGACACAATTGAAATCAAAACCAACTCTCCCTCACATTCTCTATGGCCGGCCATGTGGGTTCATTGGGCTTCTGTGCCCTTTGTGTTTTAAGTTGTCATACAACTTAAGTTAATAGGCTTAACTTATTCGTTTAATTAATTAACATATTAATTAATTCTTGCCATAAACAATTTAATTGTCCTTACTCAACCCCGTTGTTTTCTTCAATCTTAACCTTACACAATGTACAAACTATTAGGTTCTAATTAGCAAGGTATTGGGCGATTAGTACCCTTACTGATCAATTGTGAATTGAAACTTACTCCTTTAATGAAGATTAGTGATTGCTAATCTTCAAGGCTTCCACAAGCCATAAGTGACACATAACAGTATGTCATGGCTACCCAAGCTAAATAGAAGAGGTGGAGAACCTATTCAGTTTGGGATTAGAATGCAATACAGTCGTTCTCTAAACCATTACTCTTGATCATATTGTTTGGATGATAGTTTATTTATGTCTACTATCCAATATGATCATCTTGTTTATATGATTACTTTGAATGTGATTTGGAACGCACTTCCTAAATTGTATTCATATGTCTATGGCCGTAAACTCTTAACCATATCATAGATTTTTCTCCTTCAACGGTTTGAAGGTTAGAGATCCCTTATTGCACATTCACATGCCATCATAATTAAGTAGCTCAACCCCACCTATGTTGTGGACACCTTCAAATGGAATGCTTTAACATAGTCAAAGACTAAGGACCTAACCACAATAAAACTATGATGCCTCAGGTCAAAGAACTACATTGCATTATCCCAACTAGTGAGTTCTCATATCACATGAGTATTATAAGTTGATCGTGTTCAGGGGACTCATTCTCTCTTGAGTACCTACATACTTGTCTTGCTGTCATTCACACTAATAACCTGAGTCCAGTCGCTCTATGGAGAGAAAACATAGTACGTACTGATCTATGCTTATTGTCAATGCTCAATTGGTAATCCTATGATCAGGAATGTTTATGATATGTGTATGAAAGAGAGAGGTCTCATGAATCAAACTTATTTAGATCACATTCTGTTAACTACATTTCCTTGGACTTATCATTTAAGTGCATACCATTTAATGAGATGGCTTTAAACAATAATCTTTGTCCTTAGATTAAATTGAAATAGTTTAATATGTGAAATGTTTGTAGAGTATCATCATATGATTGGTTTTGGAGCACATTTCCAACAATAGGTCAAGTACGAAAGTGGGTGTTCGAAAAATCTCAATGAGAATTCAATCGGAATTCTCATTCCTCGTAGTTGTAGTTGACAATCTAGCGAGAGGGCGCAACTACTGGCGTCGCAATCATCAGCATCCATCAATCACTGAGAACTAGTGATAAGGCTCAGTGATCCTTGATAAAAACTAGGTATAGAGGGCTAAAGGTGGAAGACGACCGTAACGTAATCATTTCCTTATGTTGATGTGCCCGGAGCTTCTAGCTCAACTGAGCTGGAGCAATTTGGCGTAGTCGTGGCTTCTAGCCATGACTTGGACAAAATTTAGGTTTTTTATTTATTAAAAAGAAACATGGCTTGTTCCAAAAAGAAAAAAGAAAAAAAGAAACGTGGCTTGGCTTGTGGCTCAACGCGAGCTAGGCTTCAAAATTCCTTTTTTCTTTTCTTATTCACACATATTTAATTCACATAATATAGCAATATTTTTTAATATAATGTATGCACAATTTATGTAGAATATATAATTTGTAAAACTTAAAGTTGGGTCAGGCATTATGGTGAAGGTTCATGCAATCAAGGCTGAAAAAATATCGAGATAAAAACCGTTGTTTTGGAAGAACCTGGATTGCTTAGTAAATATTGTGAATGGTTTTGTAGGAGTTCCTCCTCTGGATTTTGGATTCCATCTTCAAAGCTTTTATCACGTTCAACACAAGAAAAATAAATTGAATCAATAAAGTATATGAATTCAATAAAATCAAAATTTAATCAAATATTTATAATTGAAACGTAATACTCCCCTGATTGAAGATGAACAAATTCCCTTTAACGCAGCGTCAAGAGCATGCTGATAACATGTTGTGGCCTATAATTAATTCAGAGAAAGAGAGAGGGTGCATGACATAAAAAAGAGATATGGAGAAAACGGTTTCAGGAATTCTGTGCGTTATTCCCTAGTCATTGTGCCTTTGTTTATAATAAACCAATGAGGATTCCTTGTAGTAATACAATCCCAAGGTAAATGATCTTTTAGTATGGTAAATACAATCTACTAATGATTTACACAATCACACATGTGCTAGAAGTATATTCATAACAATATTATCCGACATTGAAATATATAATCAATACATTGCAAATAAAAATAGCACAATCGATTCACAGCAAATGCAAATAAAAAAAAAAGCATAGCGGATTTTATTTCGGCTTGATCTATGAATCTATATATATATAAAGTGAGAATGCCAGTTTGGTGAAGCTTTCCAAAATGCCAAAAATATCCTTACTTAATTACATAGCACAAATCAAGGATTTAATAGCGAAAGAGGGATAAAAAGGTAAAAACATTAACTACAAAATTTGAAACGTGAAAGGAAAGTGAAAAAGAATAGACAGTTGCCAGTTCAGTTATCAGTTCTACTTCAACCTCCCATGATCCAACCAAGCGAGTTTGACGGTTCCCACGATAGAAACTAGAGAGCAGTTTAATGATTCCCACGATCTGAGTTCAGTTTAAGGTTCAACAATCACATCACTACCCATATACCACCGTTATATGCAAATGAATAATTGAAAAGAGCCCAATTTAGAGAACCAGACTTCGGAATGCATTTTGGAACCCATCCTTCTTCACACCTTCGATCCTGGACACCCACATTCAGGAGCCCATCTCTTGGCCGTTGCTCATCTTCCCTTCTTCTCGATCGCGATGTTTAAGTAAGTTTTCCATTTTGTGCAAATCCCAAACCCCAACTTTCCTTACTATTTAGCTTTCGATTTCAACTTTTCATTCAACAAAATGCATGCTTTTAGGGTTTCTTAACCTTAATTTAATTATTCTTCATCCATTTTTCACCAATTTATGTCACTAATTTGGTTCATCTCTAATTCATTTGGTGGGAAATGACATTGGAATACCTTGAGTGTTTAGTTGGGGTTTCGATTTGATTTCAATTTGTTTTAATTTTGTCTCTGCTACATTCACCATTGCTAAAACGATGCTATAGTACTGTTTATGATGTTTTCGGTGAGGATTTTAAAAGAAACATATGAGCATTGTAATTGTGATTGTTAAAGATATTTCCATATGAAAAAAAAATTAGTACTATCAAACAACTAATTGTAATTGTGATGAGCATTGTAATTGCAATGGGTCTTTTCAACCTGGAGGATCCCAACAAAGCAAAGGATGTAGTTCATGATTTGTTCTATGGTACTTTGATTAGCGTGCTGTGTAATATTACAACAATTCTAATACAAAATTAATTTTTTTTTTCTAGGTCGGACACCTGGAGGCACCCTACATTTTTGTAGGTCAAACACTCTTATTTACTGGATTGCAAAATACAATTGTATTTATATGTGATTGCATTTAAGTTCTAATATTTGGTTTATTGGAACTTATTTAAATTCCTCTGTGCTATATCTTCTTCTTTATTTTATAACTTTATGAGTTCCTTTTGCCTTGTTCTTACATTCTTATTTCAGACAACTTTGCATATTTCATTGAATTCTTAAATGAATTTTCTTGCTTTTTTAACTTTTTGCACATATATCATACAGAGCTCTCCTCCACGCCTTTTCCGTATATATGATTTCTTCATCTTAAGTCGGCAATCCAGAAAATAAGCTTCAGAATTTACAAAAATCGGTGAGCATTTCCCCAGTTTTTTCTAGTTTTAGTTTTTTTATTTGGTCCCATCATCTGCACACTGTTTTTTTCTTTTTTTTTTCCTATCTTTCCTTCCGTGTCCTTAGTAGCTTCCATCACTCTTGCTCTCTCGAGATTGCATTGAAGCAGAACACGCACTCACTCGAGGATGATCTAGTAAGCATTTTCTTTCTATGTGATACTCTTTCAGATTTTCTATGTTTTCTTGCTGGGTTTTGTGTTTATTGTAGTCAATTTTGGGTTTTGTAGAATGAGACAGCAAGACGGAAACTCGAAAACGAAGAAGCAGAGGAAGAGGTCAGTGATGAAAATAGAAGCAAAAGTAAAAGGAAAAAAACGTGAGTTATTTTTTATTATTCTCCTTTTTTTAAGAGCAATTTTTGGATTTTATATTGTTTTTTTCTATTGGAAGACTGAGAAAGTTTTGTAAGTGGATGTCTTTTTGTTGTTTTAAACAATTAAACTATACCAATATTGTTTGTATTGCATTAACAATGAATGGAATTTTGGTGTTTCTACATCTCCATATTTGGGTGTGGTACTGTCGTTAATCATCTAACATCTCAATGCTCATATGTTTGATCAAATACTGAGTCTTTCTGGTCGTAAGCTGACATCAGTTCGTCTTTATGTCTCAGTTTTTCTGATGACACTCATGTGTGACCCAAATGTATAAAATTTTGGACTCCACTTTCTTGCTCACAGAATATGTTAAGGGATATATCATTGTTCTATTATTGCATGTATGCTGGACAGGCTTTAAAGTGCCTTTTGTTAATAGGTTATTTGAACTTTGAATAAATGGATCCTTTCTATTTCCATTGAGCTCAAGCAGTAAGAAAAGTTTGACTGTTGAGTAGATGAGATGACATCTACTTTTGTCTCTTTGCCTTTAACATTTTCTCACATGTTTATTAGTTTCTTTTTGTTTTTACATTTCACCATGCAAACAAAGTATGAGACGATGGTGATGTATTGTAAGAAGGTTTAAAAACCATTGTACGTTTCTCTTGGTTGTGTTAAAAGTTTATTAATTTTGTTTGTTTACAATGTGCAGGCGCTCCTAATTTTATATAGCACTTATGAATTTGGGATATTTCAGGGAATTAACAAGCTGACCAACAATATTACTTTTTTACGGCAAGTGTTTCTTATCATCTATTATTTTTAATGGTTATCTTTTCTAGTCCTAGATTTATGAACTTAATGACTTTTAATTTGTCTTTAAACCATAGAAATGTGCATAACTGGTACGACCATAACTAAAGTTCCCTGTAAAACAACACCATCTTCTCCTCTATCAATAATGTCAACATCATCAAATCTTTCTTCACCGTGTCCCCATAAGTCTGGCTTCCCTTTCTCTATTGTAGATTGAATGCAATTTTGGCTTAAAGTAAGGCAACACAACCTGATACATATTGGTTCACAAATCATCAGCAGAGAGAGAAAAGAAACCGACATACCACTATGATGAAGAAAATTAGATGATTTTAGATGAGTGGAGTTTGAAATGGTTTAGGGTATTGAGGTAGGGAAAATCCCCAAGTCCAGTTCTAATTGTTCACTCTTTTCGTTTTCTTTGTTCCTTGCAAATTCATGAACAGGATTGGGACTACAAAGTGGAAGCCTTGAAAAATTGCGTTTTGAAATTGGAGCTCTCTCACCAGTGATTCAATCGGGTATTGATCATATCCCTTTTCCATTTTTACCATCACCAAATTGGATGTGTGTTTTCTCTTGATTTCAGTTCTTGGTTGTATCCATTTTTCACTCCTATAATTTCCCAAATCATTAGCATATAGACTGACATAAAAAACATAGAGAGAGACAATTATGGATTGCATGCTGATGCTTATTTAACTGATTTTTTTTTTCATATAAAAGTGTGCTTTTACGAATTGGTTTGCAACCCTGTTATATTTGCAGAACGGTGCCTCATGTTTATTATGATCATCTTAATTAGTTAGACTTTCAATTTAATGTCATATATGTATTCTTACTCTTCAGCTTAATATTATGATGTGCTATGACTTGGAGATACTATTATGTTTGACACTATTTGACCATTAGTTACACTTTCAAAAATCTTGGTTTTATAGAACATGTTTATCATTTCAGTTAAATTATATGGACAATTGTGACATAGCCATTTCTTATTTAACATAAAACATAGTCATTTCTTATTTAACAGAAAAAAGATGTACTGAATTAAGCTTAACTGTTTTATGATGTAATATTTATAGCATTGGAATAACCTCAATTATTTCAGTTGGCTTAGCCTGGTCTTCTCTTGGCCGATTCTTCATCAACTCATCCTGCTTAACCTCAATTATTTTAGTTGCCATTTGTTGCAGACCCATTTGTCATACACTCTTACTAGTTGCAAACCCATTTGTCGAGGCTTGAAGAAAAAGGAAGGGGGGAAAGTGTATTCTTGCCATAGATTTTCTATTGGCAGTGAGCCTTGAAGAAAAGGGAGGGTGATAACAGCGGAAGAGGTGGTTTTTTGCTTTTGGCCTTTTGTTTTCTTCATTTTGCTAAATGTTGAGTCTTGAGAAAAGAACTTCTAATGTTGAACCCCAATTCAATGTGAAAACATAACCTAATCATGTTAGCATACAAACCTAATCGTTATTTTGTTCAATTTACACCTTTTCGTTTCTAAATGAATATAAATTTCCATTTTGTATTTGCATTCGAAACCGATGCTCAAAAAGCTACCTAGTATCAACTCTATCCTATATTTCATCTATTCCCACTCCCTTATAATCCTAAAAAAAATTAAAAGAATTATGCTTCAACCAAATGCTTGACTTAAGTATTTGACAATTATATAATGTCCATTTATAAATTAGAGACATTCACATTAAGCTAACTCGACAAGAAACATATCTCACTGGTATAATAGGAAATGTTGACATTAAACAATGAGGATCTTTTCCCCATCCGTTGCTTGACATTAAACAATGAGGATTTTTTTTTTAGCATAAGAACAAAAATTAGTTGAAAGTTTCATATATTTTTGTCTATTTGCATGTGTCTGAAACGTTGATCACATTATTTTCATACATACATGCACATATAAATTGATATTGAGTAGAAGAATTTTGGAGAGTTAATATGTGCATTGAATTTATTTTCATAACTTATTTCATAACTAAAATGTTGATCACATTATCTTCTCGGATTACATGTACGCAAGGTTTCTACATAGTGGTAATTTTGTTCATAACAGTCATGATCTTTCATTTCTAACTGTTTATTATTCTGTTTTCATTTACTGCTCTAACAATTGTTGTCTTCTTCATAACTGTTATTATGTCCAAGATCAAACCAATTATGAACAATTGATGTCCTCTAACAAATAAAATTTTGACCCATGTTTAGTTATTCATAATCTTCTTCATAATCTCAAATATCCATGTAGTCCAAAATCATCTCTAAACACCGGCGGGGTTTGAGAAGGATTTTGCATATCATAACAGTTATTCATAATTATGATTTTGTTGAGGAACCTTGCGTACATGCATTTTTTTATTTTTTTATTATCCATTTGAACCGAATCATCCCATCCCCATCCTCACCCCAATGACCAACAAAGCATCCCAAAATTTCTTAAGATGTGTTGATCACAAATTCTTAAATATCATATCCTTAAACTAATGAACCAAAATTACTAATAAACATAATAACCGAGAAACCAAAATTACTAAAATTTTAAGGATATCATAACATTTTAGAGCTTATATGTGCATTATTGAGTCATTAGAGCAAACTAATAAATATAATAAACCTACATTGAATACAAATTCTTCTTTGTCATGTGGTAGTCTTTTTAGCCTCTTATTACGGGTATTACACATTTCTAAAAACTTTTTATATCATGTCCAGCCCACATCCATCATTTATGATAGGGTTTAGGGCTATTAAAAAAGTTTAAAATTCTACTCACCCAGTTGACATAAAAATTAAAACTCTATAAACGATGCTAATTTTTTTTTAAAAAAAAAACATGAAAGCTAAATCATATCCAAGTCCTAACACCAACCGGTAAGTCTATATAGGCCCATCATTTCCTTGCACTGATAATTATTACACATCAAAAGTATTTTGTGATCATTTTATTTTGTTCTTTTGTATTATAGTGTTGTGTAGATAAAGGTTTTTTTCTTCTTTTGTTTGTAGGCATCTTTGTAGACTTTTTCGTATTTGTGGAATGTCACAGAATTTGTATTCAATTTAGGTTCATTATGTTTATTTTTTAATTTTTTAGATAAATTTTTCCATGGAGAATGCTCAAAGTCGTGCAAGACAATGGCGTCAATCATTGAGTCCTAAAGAACATCAAAGATATCTAGCTCGACTACGTCTAATGGCACAAGAAAAAAGACAACAAATTCCAACTCTATATGATGATCATACTATGACATCCCCTAGTAACATACAACAAGAAATTCCTGGTATTTATTTCATATTCTTTTTTCTTTAACTCAACTAATGCAAAAAAAAAAAAAAAAAAAAAAAAAAAAATCTAATTTCTAATTTCTAATTATTTTTTGAACTATGCAACAAGTAGGTCCCAGTAATATACAAGAACGAGTTCAATTGGCTAACTATGATGTTGAGGTCGACCCTGGTAATATACAACAACAAATTCATGGTATTTATTTCAATTTCTTTATTTGTATTTGTTTCACACTTAAAAAATTAGGTAATATTTTAGAACACTATTTTGTGAATTGAAATCTCATTTTATTCTTTTGTTCGATACTCTCATATTGATCTCAATGTTGTAGTTATTTTTAGTGGTAGTCTTACGAAATATTAGACTCACAACTAAATATATTAAATATTAAACACAAATTTTTTAACTAATCATATTATAATGTGGTCTATTTATTAGAACAAATTGAGCATGAAAGCGCGAGTTCAAGGGTTTTGTCAGATATACAAATCGTGATGACCAAACTTCTGCTAGAATGCGTACTCATATAGGACAATTGACACATTCAAATAGGTCACAAATATCTGATGGGATGTGCTCAATTCCTCCCCATAATGGTGAGCTTATTATATCATTCTATCTATATATAGATATATTATTAGTTACAAATAGAATTCTTATACTGAGTGTTGGATATTCATGTAAAAATATTAGAAGAAGAACATGCAAATAAAACCAATCGTCATGTGCACCAAAGTAGAGGAAGAAAAAACCACAATTGTGCTAGAAATTATAATGAGAATCGGGGTATCCTAGGTTGCCAATTACCTACTCCAACCACATGTCTGTACTGCTATGCACAATTGTTTACTCGAGAAACTTTGAATATGTGTTGCTTGAAAGGAAGAATTGCTTTACCCCTAATACAGTATCCATCAGAAATTGTTGCTCTTTTCTTTGACCAAACAAATGAGGGTAGACACTTTAGGCAACATATTCGAGCTTACAATCACGCATTTGCATTCACTTCAATGGGAGTATACGTGGATGAAAGAATAAATTTGGTGGTCCTGGGATTTACACATTTTTTTGCTCAAGGTGCATTATATCATAAGATTGGTGGACTTTTACCAAATGAAGGGAACATACCGCGATTTTTACAAGCTTATATATATGACACTGAGCATGAAGTTGAAAACCGAATATGTGAACAACCATAATCCTTTTGTTCATACATTGCAAAGCCTTGGACAACACCAAGATTTGCCGAATTGCAAGTTGATCCTAAAAGAGCAACCAAGAAATCGACGTCAGTATAGTCTACCATCAACATCACAAGTTGTGGCAATTATAATAGATGGAGATAATGCCACAATTCCAAATGGAAGGGATATCGTGGTGGAGACAATTAGTGGAAGACTTTCTCATGTCCAAGACTATGTTGGATTTTATGATCCGTTACAATATCCATTATTGCTACCTTACGGTACATATGGTTGGAATGTTAATAGTCATGATGATGGTGGAAGAGCAATAACATGTTGCGACTATTATGCTTATATGTTACAGGTTTGTACCGATATCATAATTTACTTCCCAGTATATATAGATGAATGATGATTCTCATATTAAAAGCAATATACAAAATTTGCTTTTGCTGATACGCCATAATGGATCATCACTTTTGCTTCGAGATGGATGTCTCTTGCAACAATATGTTGTAGATAACTACATTAAAATTGAATCACAAAAACTTAGATGGTTGCGTTCTAATCAAGCCACAGTTAGAGCGGATCTCTACAAAGGACTTGAAGACTCTTTAAATGCATGTCAACACAATGCAGGGATATATATATATATCGCTTAAGTCATTAGTATTTAGGAATATAACTTTGTTCAAAGTGTTTACAATATATATAGCTACTAATTGAAAATAAAAAATTATTAGGTAGCATAGAGTGTAGAATTATTTTACCATCATCATTTGTTGGAAGCCCACGTGACATGTACCAACGATATCAAGACGTAATGACTCTAGTTCAAAGATTCGGAAAGCCAGATCTTTTTATTACCATGACATGTAACCCAAGTTGGGAAGAAATCAAAAGCGAATTACTCGCTGGACAAACACCACAAGATCATCCTGACTTATTCACTAGAGTATTTCGTGTAAAACTTGAGCAACTAAAAGAAGACATCATTGAAAAGGGGGTACTTGGCATTGTTGTTGATTACGCATTTGTTATTGAGTTTCAGAAAAGTGGTCTTCCACATGTGCATACATTGGTGGTTTTAGATGAAAATGATAAGATCAATAACCCAGATGAGTATGACCGAATTGTTAGAGTTAAAATACCAAACAAAGACCTAGAGCCTCAACTTTATAATGTGGTGTTAAAGCATATGATTTATGGCCCGTGTGGGGTTCATAATCCTTAATCTCCATGTATGAAAAATGGGAGTTGTAAGAGAAAGTTTCCCAAACCATTTGCACCAGTCACTGTTCAAGGGAATGATTCGTATCCAATTTATCAAAGACGAGGAAATTGATTGCCTGTCTCACTTGATTGACAAGGAAACATAATGGTTGATAATAGTTGGGTCATTCCATATAATCCATGGTTGCTATTAAGGTATGATTATCACATCAATGTTGAAATTTGTGCAAGCATAAAAAGTGTCAAGTACTTATTTAAGTATGTTTACAAAGGCCCAGATAGAGTGACAATCGAAGTGCAATCAGACCCTGAATACGATGAAATAAAGCAGTTTCAGGATGCAAGGTGGGTTTGCGCACCAGAGGCATTATGAAAGATATTCAAGTTCATTATGAATTGAATTTACCCATCTGTTGAGCGATTGCAAATACATCTTCCTAATATGCACCAAGTTCAGTTTCGTGCCGACGAGAGTATAACAAATATTCTATATGATGAGAGTACCAAAAAGACAATGTTGACTGAATTTTTCACACTTAATCATGTGGAAGCAAAAGCGCAATGGTACTTATACATGGAGATCCCATCACATTATAGATGGATTCAAGCTCAAAGAAAGTGGTATAAAAGAATGAATCGTAACAAGGTTATTGGGCGAATATATGCAGTTTCACCTGCTGAAGGCGAAAAATTTTACCTTCGAATTCTTCTTAATCATGTTAGAGGACCAACATCCTTCACAAACTTGAGAACAGTTAATAGGGTTTGCATCCAACATAAAAGCAGGCAGCAGAACAACAAGGTTTGTTAGAAAGAGATGACAGTATTCGACAATGTTTGCTAGAAGCCTCCACAATTCAGATGTCGTCGGCTTTAAGAAGATTATTTGTCACTATATTGGTATATTGTGCACCAATTGGTGTTCGAGGGTTATGGGATGAGTTCTATCCATCCATGATACAAGGATATGTTTTCACGACTAACATAACTCTCACATTTGCTACTAACAAACTTTTGCATGAGTTGAACACACTTTTGGTTCAATTTAATAAGAGTATAAACGAGTATGATTTGCCCTAAATGACAAGAGGAATTGAATCAAGTTCAAGAATGACAAGATGTATTGAAGATGAAATATCCATAGGTATTCCACAACAAGATCTTGATGTAATCGAAAGCTTAAATGATGACCAAAGAAGTACATTTAACACAATAATGGGTGCAGTTCAATGATCGGAGAATGCAACTTTTTTTGTGGATGGTCCTGGTGGAACTGAAAAAACTTATTTATATCGTGCATTGTTAGCAAGCTTGAAAAAGTTGGGGCACATAGTATTAGCAACAACATCATTTGGAATAGCAGCTAATATATTGCCTGGTGGGAGGACAACACATTCTAAATTCAAGATACCACTTAATATCAACATCATCGATGTGTTCGATCAGTAAGCAATCTGATTTAGCAAAGCTAATACAAAAGGCAAAAGCAATTATCTAGGATGAAGCAACAATGACACATTGTCATGCATTTGAAGCACTTGATCGAACGTTTAGAGACTTAACAGACATTGACTTACCATATGGGGGAAAATAATGATATTTGGGAGACTTTCGACAAGTTCTTCCTGTTATCCGAAAAGGAACAAAGTTCGAACTAATCCAAGCCAGTGTCGTTAAAGCATCATTTTGGGGCATTGTCATTTATAATTCAATGAAGTAGTAACTGGAAATCGAGTTGTTTGCATACATGTCATGTGTGGAGAAAAAGCCTCTAGGTATCCCATCGATCATCTTATTTCTCAAATTCGTTTTACAATCTGTCTAGTTTTCATACTTGTTTGTTTGTTTCAACTTCATCCAAAACTCAATCCCCCTTTACTTTAGTGTGTCTAATTAGTTAGAATCTGTTTTAGTATGTGTTTTTAAATGTTTTGATTCAAGTAAAAATCAATTTTCGTCCAAAGTCATTCCTAGTGTCTAGTTTAAGTTTATTTGGTTGTTTTAAGCTGTTTTGAGTATTTTAAGTTTGCTTTGAGTCTTGTGAGTCTTGTTAAGTGTTTTTAAGTTTAGTTTTATGTTTTTGAGTCAGTTTAGAGGTTATTAGCAAGCCCTCCTAATCCCCGGTCCAGAACGACCCCTACTTATACATATACTACAATTGTCAAAAGAAGGTTTAATTTGTGTGTTAAGTTAATTTTCGCATCAAGTTTTTGGTGCAGTTGCCGGGGATTAGCAATTTTGCTAATCCCTTGTTATTTCATTTTGTTTATTTTCATGTGTTTTTGTTCCTAGTTGCTTACTTTACTTGTTTTCTTGTTTTAGGTGGTTTATGACTCGAATTTCTTAACCTGTTCATAAGCACATCCTTGACTTTGACGACGATTTTGAACGAACTTTGAGACGAAAAAGGAATCAACAAGAACCCCAACCACCTCAACCTGCACCAAATCTTGAAGAAGACAAAGTAGAAGAGCAAAAGGAGGCCACGACAAGGACTTTTGAAGAAGTCCAAGATATGGCAGTAGACAATCGAACAATCAAGGAGCTTTCCGCTTCGGGATTGGACAATGCTCTGCCTTTATGCATTCAATATCCAAGGGCAGCCCAAAACAAGACCGATGAGTTCGAATTAAAGTCCAGTTTATTGCACCATAATCCTAAGTTCCATGGGTTGTCCATGGAAGATCCTAATAAACATTTGAATGAATTCGAGGTTGTTTGTTCGAGCATGACCCCTGTGAATGTTGATTGGACCATTCTGAAAATGAAGGCTTTTCCCTTTTCTCCCTTGGAAAAGGCTAAAGATTGGTTGTATGAACTAGCCCCCGGAACTGTCACATCATGGGAGAGTATGAAACGGGCATTTTTGGAGAAGTTTTTTCCAGCTTCTCGAGTCATTCTACTACGTAAAAGGATTAGTGGCATTCAGCAAAACCAAGCTGAATCCTTTCCCACTTACTATAAGCGTTTTAAAACCCTTGTTGCTTCATGTCCACAACACCAAATGAAGGAGGAGCTTCTTCTTCAATATTTCTACGAAGGGCTTCTACCAATTGAACGCCAAATGCTAGACGCCTCAGCGGGAGGAGCTTTGGTGGACAAAACACCCATGGCTGCCAAGATCTTAATTGCTAGCCGAGCATTGAATGCTTAACAATATGAAGGCGTTGGTCAAAGAGACAACCCACGGCAGCAACAAGTTAATGAGGTAAGTGTTATTTCTGAACTTCAAAATCAAATGGCTAATCTTACTACTCTTCTTTCACAGGTGGTTGAAAAACCAAAAGAACAAAGTGTAGCTGCTTGTGGCATGTGCTCAATGAATGGACATGTCACGGATAAGTGCCCTCAATTGATTGAGAACGGAGGGTGGGAATCTGCCAACGCTGTGGGTTTTGGGAGTCAAAACCAACCAAGGAATGATCCGTTCTCGAATACATACAATCCAAGTTGGAAAGATCATCCAAATTTCAAATGGAGGGAGCCCCAACAAACCCAACAACAAAGTGCATTCAGACAGCAACCTCCGGGATTCTACCAAAGGCCGTATGCACCCACACAACCCCAAACATAACTTGCCCAAAATAACTCAGGTTTGTCTTTTGATAATGCTCAAGTTATTCAGTTACTACTATGTTGGCGAAGGGTCAGGAAAATCAAGCCAAAGATATGCACAATTACGCCAAGGAAGTGCAAAATCAAGCTCGAGAGGTGATTGAATTGAAAAGACAAGTGGGATAAATGGCTGAATTCATGGGGCAATTTAGTAGAGAACAAGGTAAGTTACCTAGTTCGACGGATGTGAATCCAAAGGGAGGCTTCGAATCTGCCAAAGCCATCACCTCGCAAAGTGGAAAAGAAGTTGGATTTGATCCCAACCCATCTAAATCCAATCAAAAGGAGGACAAAAATATGCAATTTGAGGATAAGGAACAAAGCCTGCCCTCGGCAAGGATTAAGCAATCTTTGCCGCAACCACCTACACACCCTAATTCGACTTCAAATTCCAAGACTACTAATTCCATTCCACCCAATGCACCCTTTCCTCGTAGGTTTATGCAATCAAAGAAGGATGAGAGTGACAAAGACATCCTTGACACATTCAGAAAGGTGCAAGTTAACATTCCACTTCTAGATGCAATTAAACAAGTCCCCAAGTATGCTAAGTGATGCAAAAATTATCTTAACATACAAATTTAACCCTCTTTTGACAACTGTAGTATAAGTATAAGTAGGGATTGTTCTGGACCGGGGATTAGGAGGGCTTGCTAATAACCTCTAAACTGACACAAAAACATAAAACTAAACTTAAAAATACTTAACAAGACTTATAAGACTCAAAGCAAACTTAAAATACTCAAAATAGCTTAGAACAACTAAATAAAATTAAACTAGACACTAGGAATGACTTTGAATGAAAATTGACTTTTACTTGAATCAAAACATTTAAAAACACAAATTAAAACAGATTCTAACTAATTAGACACGCTAAAGTAAAGGGAGATTGAGTTTTGGACGAAGTTGAAACAAACAAACAAGTATGAAAAACTAGACAGATTGTAAAACAAATTTGAGAAATAAGATGATGGATAGGATAGCTAGAGGCTTTTTCTGCACACATGACATGTATGCAACTAACTCGATTTCCAGTTACTACTTCATTGAATTATGAACGACAATGCTCCAAATTAACCGTGACATCACTAGTTAACTCTCAGATTTTCCTTGTTTTATTGGATTGGATGACATCATTCGACAACCTAAAACATTCTTCTAAAGTTCCCTACATGACATCATAATAGAGATACAATCAAAGATCATTACGTTTAATGAAAATCATAAGCATTGACAAAGCACTTGCAACTATGACATCATGTCACTCATGCTAGGAATTGAACTTAATGCGATCGTTTATAAACGACCTTCACTACATGTGAATATAAGTTTGTAACGATTATGTGAAACTTCCTTATATTCTAGCAACGGATTTATGCATGCCAATTAAGTGTCGACCCTTAATTAACAAATACAAATAAGTTATCAATCAAATAGTTAAGCCAATTGCATTCACGATTCAAGAGTTCATAACTGGAATTTATCAAATTATATTGCACACATAATCATGGCTTTGAAATCACCCCTAGCCAAGAGGGGTTTAGCCACTCATATTTACAACAAAACGATAGGAAATGAATTTAAACATTAGAAACAAAAGAAAGAAAACACCTAAACGCTCAAACGATCCAAGATGGATAGCAAGCACGTCCAAGCACTTTCCTTCCCTTCCTTTGCTACGGCACAAGGTGTTGGTGAGTGTTTGAATGTTTGTTTGTATGGAGGAATGGATGTGAAGACGAATGGATGTGTTTGGATGAAGGTTGTGTTGAAAATGGGAGTGAATGATCTAACAAAGTATGAACTCAATTTATGTTACACACACTTCCTTTTATAGAGGAAGTGCATGGCAATGGAGGGGAACATGGAGTGGTGTAGCAATTGAGTGCAATGATGCATGAAATCTGAAATGATGGAGGGAACAAGGAATGGTGTAGCAATTGAGTGCAATGATTCAGTGCAATGATGCATGAAATCTAGAATGATGGAGGGAACAAGGAATGGTGTAGCAATTGAGTGTAATGATTCAATGTAATGATGCATGAAATCTGAAATGATGGAAGGAACAAGGAATGGTGTAGCAATTGAGTGCAATGATTCAATGTAATGATGCATGAATCTGAAATGGTGGAGGGAACAAGGAATGGTGTAGCAATTGAGTGTAATGATTCAATGTAATGATGCATGAAATCTGAAATAATGAAGGGGACAAGGGTGATGATGCATGGCATGGGTGGAAAGGTGAGTAAGTGGTAAATCAATGAGTGTAAGGAGGTAAAAAGATATTGTGCACATGGTAGACAAAGGAAAGGAAGTGGAATGATGCAACAAATGAGTCAATGGAGGGAACATGGATGATGATGCACAACATAGGAATCCAAAGGGAGTGCAATGGTGGTGCACGACAATGATGGAAAGGTGAATGGTAGAGTGACACCCCTTTGTGGCTGAGCTCTTTATCCTTTTTACACTAACTCTTCTTTCTCTTTAACACATTCCTAGCCTCTTTAGTCTTCAATTTCATCCATCCACCTTGCTACATGCATGTGTTATCCATTCCAAGCCCAAAATTGCTCCAAAATGCACCAAAATGCATCTTATTGCTTTAAAAGGCCTATGGACCTACAAACACACGAAAATAGCTTAAAATACATAATTAACTAAGAAATAACAACATAAATGCATGAGAACAAGCTAACTTAGTCGTATAAATATGCTACTATCACTAAGTTCCTAAAGGAGTTGTGCACTACAAGGAAGAGGGCATTGAACAAAGAGGTGGTAAGGGTAAGTGAGAATGTCTCAGCCGTGTTGCAACGAAAATTACCTTCTATGTGCAAAGATCCCGGTAGTTTTACAATTCCTTGTGTTATAGGAAATACTCGCTTTGAATCTGCCATGTTAGATCAAGGTGCATCAATAAATGTCATGCCTTATTCAATATATGCATCTATGAACTTGGGAGAATTAAAAAATGATGGAGTGATCATTCAACTAGTCGATAGATCTAATGCGTATCCAAAAGGTGTTTTGGAGGATGTTTTAGTGCAGGTGAATCACCTAGTCTTTCTGGCGGACTTCTAGTGCTTGAAATGGAAGACTCGAACCATTCCCCTAAATTACCAATCTTACTTGGCCGACCATTCATGAAGAATGCCCGTACAAAGATAGATGTATTCAAGGGAACATTGATCATGGAATTTAATGGGGAAGTTATTGATTTCAATATTTCTGATGCTATGAGATATCCTCATGATGGTCACTCTTGTTTCTCTATTGATGTGATTGACTCTTTGGCGCAGGAATTCCTTGATGATTTGAGTGAGGATGCACTTGAAAAGACTCTCACGCAAAGCATTAGACTCAAAAACGAAAGGTTAGCACTTAGGCATGCACACGGCAACAACAAGGAACACCTTGCCGTGCCTATTCAAGAAGAATTGGTGGAGATGGTTGCTGCCCTAGAGTCAAATCCAAAGCATATTGGTAAGTCTCCTAACCTAATTTCAATTCCCATTTCGACTAACAAGCTGCTTCCTTCTGTAATCCAGCCACCTTCCCTAGGGCTTAAACCATTGCCTAGCCATTTGAAATATGTGTTTTAGGAGAACAAGAGACGCTGCTCGTCATCATCTCCTTTTCACTTACTGCACAAGAAGAGGATAAGTTGGTGAGGGTGCTTCGGGAATACAAAACTGCCATTGGGTGGACATTGGCCGATATCAAGGGAATTAGCCCTACCACTTGCATGCATCGAATACTCTTGGAAGAAGGAGCCAAACCATTTAGAGAAGCACAACGCCGACTCAATCTACCCATGATGGACGTTCTGAAGAAGGAAATCATCAAGCTACGAGATTGTGGAGTGATTTACCCAATTTCTGATAGCCATTGGGTCTCGCCGGTCCAAGTTGTTCCTAAGAAGTCCGGAGTCATTGTGGTAAAAAATGGAGAGTTTCTATTAACTATCGGAAGCTCAATGCTACGACAAGAAAATATCACTTCCCGCTGCCCTTTATTGATCAAATGTTGGAAGGTTAGCCGGTCATTCGTTTTATTGTTTTCTTGATGGCTATTCGGGTTATAATCAGATTGTGATAGCTCCCGATGACCAAGAAAAGACTACCTTCACATGTCCCTTTGGTACCTTTACTTATCGATGCATGCCATTTGGGCTATGCAACGCACCAGCCACATTCCAAAGGTGTATGGTAAGTATTTTCTCAGAATTTGTTGAAAAGATCATTGAAGTGCTTATGGATGACTTTAGTGTTTTTGGTGACTCATTTGATGCATGCTTAAATAATCTTACTTTGATCTTACAACGATGCATCGAAACTAATCTTGTCTTGAATTGGGAAAAGTGCCATTTTATGGTAAAACAAGGTATAGTTTTGGGGCATATCATATTAGAAAAAGGGATTGAGGTTGATAAATCTAAAATAGATTTTGTACGTCACTTACCCTCTCCCACTTCGATGAGGGAGGTTTATTCTTTTCTTGGCCATGTAGGATTTTATAGGAGATTCATCAAGGATTTCTCAAAAATCGCCCAACCCCTTTGCCGTTTACTAAAAAAATAAGTAGCCTTCGAGTTTAACAAGAGTGTGAGACCGCTTTCAAAACCCTCAAGGACATGTTGACTTCGGCCCCCTTCATCATGCCACCAAATTGGAGCCTTCCATTTAAGCTAATGTGTGATGCATCCGACTATGTCATTAGTGCTGTTTTAGGCCAAAGGAAGAACAAACAGCCCCACGTCATCCATTACGTTTCCCAGACCCTAAATGATGCTCAATTGAATTATTCTACCACTGAGAAAGAACTTCTTGCAGTTGTATTTGCTTTAGATAAATTTCGTTCATACTTACTTGGCACTAAAGTGATTATATATTCTGACCATGCAGTGTTGAAGTATCTTCTCACCAAGAAGGAGGCCAAACCAAGGCTGATTCGTTGGATGCTCCTACTTCAAGAGTTCAACATTGAAATAAAAGACAAAAAGGGGATTGAAAACATGGTGGCTGACCACCTCAGCCTTTTGGTGCACGAGGAGGACTCCTTACCCATTCTAGAGACATTCCTTGACAAACAGTTAATGTCCCTAGAGGTAAGTGAGCCCTGGTATGTTGATTTGGTCAATTATTTGGTCACAAAACAAGTTCCTAGCACTCTAGATAAATACAAGCGTGATAAACTCAGAAATGATGTACGATTTTATGTGTGGGATAATCTATATTTGTGGAAGTATTGTCCTGACCAGATTATTCGTAGATGTGTGCACAATTCTGAGTTTAATTCAATTCTGGCCTTCTGCCATAGTTATGCATGTGGGGGTCATTTTGGCACCTAAAGGACAACCCTTAAGGTTTTAGAGAGTGGTTTCTATTGGCCTACATTGTTTAAGGATGCTAGAACATTGCATAACTTGTGATAAATGCCAAAGAACACGTACAATAGATGCCAAGGACCAAATGCCGTAAACCCCCATCTTTAATGTGGAGATCTTTGATGTATGGGGTATGGATTTCATAGGACCCTTTCCGCCCTCATATGGTTTTACTTATATTTTGCTAGCCGTTGATTATGTGTTGAAATGGGTGGAAGACAAAGCCACCCGTACTAACGATTCTAGAATGGTGGCAGATTTTATTAAGGCTAACATCTTTTCCAGATTTGGCATGCCAAGGGTGTTCATAAGCAATAGAGGCTCCCATTTTTGCAATCGCACCATTGAGGCGCTGTTTAAAAAGTACAATGTGAAGCATCGGGTTTCCATGCCATACCACCCTTAAACAAGTGGTCGAGCCGAAGTCTCGAATAGAGAAATCAAGCAAATCTTGGAGAAGATTGTTGGGCCAACCCGGAAGGATTGGAGCTTGCGTTTAGATGATGCACTGTGGGCATATCGCACTGCCTACAAAACACCTCTAGGGATGTCTCCATTTCGACTAATCTAAGGCAAGCCGTGTCACCTACCTGTGGAACTGGAGCACAAGGCGCATTGGGTTGTGAAAACATTCAATTTGGACTTAGATGCTGCTGGAATGAATAGGAACAGCGACGAATTCAAAGTGAATGGGCATCGTCTGAAGCTATACTATGATAGTGATGTGGGATAGATTATGGAAGAAATCCCACTCAGTGCCATGGGCCCTATCCAAGCTTAGAAGGAAGTTTTGTCCGACTGCAAGACGTTAAAGCGAGTGCTTCTTGAGAGGCAACCCATGTATTCAAATAAGGAAGATCTTTGAATTGCTCCACGATTAGTTTTGCATTCCTAAAAACCTTCCATTTTCTGCAATTTTATTTTGCCATAATTGTCATTTTTATTTGTTGCTTGTTTAATTGTTTTTGGTGTGGGTTTATTTTTGAAACATTGACAGATATGCAAGGTATTTTTACATTAAAATTCGTGGAAAATGAACAGGAGGCAAAAAAATACAAGAGGAAGCCTTCACAAAGGCTGCTTAGGAGAAGTCTCAGTAGTTGGCAGAGCCCCAGAAAGAAAAGGCACCGGAGGGTGATCATTCGGAGCGTCAGTAGTCGGCGGTGCCTCAGAATGAGGAGGCATCGGAGGTTGATCATTTGGAGCTTCATTACGCGGTACAGCCCCAGAAGACGAAGGCAACTGTTTTTGGAACAAACCCACAAACCTCTGATGATCAAGTAAAATCTGACCATCCAATTCCTGCATCTGGTTAATCTTCCTCTTCATGTTTGTAGCATAGTTATGTGCGAGCCTGTGCAACTGTTTATTCTCATGCTTGAGCCTTCTAATCTCCTGTTTGAGACTCATCACTTCAGCCGCCAAAGATTCAACTTGACGAGTTCGAGCAAATAGGCGTTGGGCCATATTAGACACAGAACCTGCACACTGCACACTAAGAGCCAGAGAATCCTTAACAGCCAACTCATCAGACCATTTGGAAAGTAGTCTGTTATCTTTGGGAGTGACAAGGTTCCTGACTACCACCGCAGTGGTCATATCATTCTTCATCACCGAATCCCCAACGGTAAGAGGACCAGTAGGGGATATGAAGGATGGGCACCATATGTTGTCTTGAGAAGGCATGGCTGCCTTTTCACCAAGGTTCAAGTCAAAACGATGGTCGGAGGGGCCAGACATTTTCAAATATGTTGAAGAAAGAAGAGGTCGGACAAATCAAGTTCTTAGAAGTACAAGAAGGGAGTTTCTATAGGCAGAAATTCAAGTATGCTTTGAAACAAACTACGAGCCTCTATAAAATTTAGCACTCGACGGGATTTCAGAGATCGAAGAGGCGAGCTCAGAAATCGAAGAGGCCAATTCAAAAATCGAAGAGGCGTTAGCTTTCTCAAAAGCTGGGCTTGCTCAGAAACCACGGGCCAATCTTTTTTTCCGGACTTGTCTGCACTTGTCAAATACAACCTCTGCATTCGACGGAGCTCAGAAATCGAAGAGGCAAGCTTAAAAATCTGAGAGACATTTGCTTTTCCAGACGTGTCAGCATCTGTCACATGCACACTCCGCTTTGCGGAAATCACGGGCAATTTGTCGAAGCGTCGATTTCAGATATCGAAAAGGCACCTGCTTTTCCAGACGTGTCAGCACCTGTCACATGCACACTCATGCCTTGCGGAAATTAAAGGCAATCTGTCGAAGATTTCTGGTGAAGTAGAAAGCACGTGAAGTTTACAGTTTAATCATCCAACGGTTGCCGACAAGAGTGAAAGAATAGTACCGATTATTAATTCATATAAATGTCAACCTTCACCCTCCATAGCAAGGCAGACATACATAACCTTTCTTCATCTCCAAGAATGCCTTCCCAACGAAGCCTCTTGAGTCACTCAGTGTTCCTTATTCCTTGGGGTACCTCTGTAAACAACTCATCAAAAGCAAAAGTATTTCATATCATGAAGGTTGAAAGCAAAAGTATCTCATATCATGCTTTCTCCCTGTCCTTCTCCTTATCGTTGTTTTCACTTGCGGGACAAGGAGAAAGAGAGCAATCAGCCAACACTCTTCCAATCTGGAACCGACTGCCTGGAACCCTTTCTTGATTGCTTACCTAGCCTTGCTCTCGAGTACTCATCTTCAACATTTTATGCTTCCTAAAAAGCTACCAGATTTGCCTGGAGAATAGATAAGGGAAGTGAAAATAATACCTCGAAGCATGTGGAGACAATGTGCTAATTCATCCTCAGCTAGGGACAAGGAGAAAGAAAGCAAATGGTCGGCACTTGGACAGATTGAACAAAGAAACAGATCAACACCTCTACCTTATGCCTGCCTGCCGTGCAGAAGAAACAAGCAGAGAAGAATGCAGACTACACAATCAAATCAACCCAGTAGAAGGAGTCTGATTTGAAACCAAGGACCTCTCATATTCCTCGCTCAGAATTCCAAACCAGTTCAAATCAAAGCTGTGGAAAGTCAACAAGATCATCTATCTCCATAACCAGATTTGCGTTCTTAAACTCTACTCTGTCTTGTTTTTACTTTGCCATACTTGTCATGTTTATTTGTTGTTTGTTTGCTTGCTTGTTTTTGTGTGAGTTTATGCTTGAAACATTGAGTACAATGTTTGATTTAAGTGTGGGGGGGGGGGGTAACCAAGTTGTTTTGCATGAAATTCGTGGAGTTTATCACCCATTACTTCTAGTGTTGTTCCTTGCTATTTTTAAGTGTTTTTAAGCTGCTTTGAAGTGTTTTAGTGTGTTTTGACATAAAAATCCGAAAATCTCATAAAAATTTGAAAAATTGTTTTGAAAAACCCAAAAAGAGTTGTTTTTGTGTGTTTGTTTGTGTCTTAGGGTACCATCCAACACAATGATGAGGATTTGATTTTAAATTACATGACTGTTAAAGTGAGTTATAAACATGGATGAAAATTTGATTTACTCTTTGGTGTATGCTTGGTTGTGGTTATAATTTATGAATTCACATGCAATCATAAAGGAAAAATTAGTTTTTGTAACGTGCTTGAAGGAATGAACTCAAATGAACGCTACAACCTTGTGAGACTTGAGCCTAAACGTTTATTTGGAGAGTTAATAATTTGTGCATCATTATTTTCTAAAGTCGTTGCATGATCTCATTATTCTTTGCTTGGTTGCTACTTAGAAGGCGTTTCATCATTTAGTTCCAAATGCTAGAACTCATGCCTATTTCATTCAAAGCATGCTATTGATTTGCATAACACATATTCAAGATGAAATTGTGTAGTGACCACCAAAGCCAAATTGTCGTGCCCTTATTTCATTATGTGTTTAAGTTTAACCCTGTTAAGCCTTGTTAAGCCTATATTCTTTGTTAACCCACACTATCCTTACCTAGCCTAGTTTTAGGACCATCCATACCCTTGTTCTTGAAGCATAAGTAAAGCATGACTTAAAATGAACTCCTTTTTATCAATGTATTGCAGAAAGCAAGTGTGGGGGAATTTGATTCTTGTGTGTGTGTGTGTGCCAAAGTCTTTAATAAGGCACGGGTAGAAAAGAAAAAAAAAGAGTTGTGAAAAGAGTGAAAAAAGAATTGAAAAGAGTATGAAAAAGAGCTCTAAAGTGTTGTTTGTTAAAGAAATGGTCCAAAACATTAAATTCGGCCCTAAGTGTTGCATGAATCTTCCCTTTGTATTTAAAAGTTGATTCTGCATTCTAAAGTGAATTCCAAGTGTCTATTTCATTGCTTTGCTTGCTATCAGAATGTTTGTTATCCCTATCCTTTCTTTGTTAGCCATTAACCCCAAGCCCTGTTACAAACCTTGACTTCAATCTTGAGTGTTGTGTGTTTCAATTTGTGGAGTTCGAAATTGGTATAAGCATATGGTGTCACTGGTTCTCGCATCTAAGTAGTAGTATTCCATTCATGAGATCATATCTAAACATGCTTAATAACTCCAGAAAATTGCTTTCTTTGTTATAACATATGTGACTCCTAGTCTTTCGTGTTTACATCAATATTCTCACATATAACTAGTGTAGGGTGTGTAGTCAGAAAATGTGTGTGAAAATAGAGAGTATCTTATAAGGAATTGAGCAAATTCTCTAAGGCATGTTACTACATTCAAAATATTGTTTTAATTGGTTAATTGTGAACTAGTAAGTGGTGACTATGATTAAGTATGTGCTCAAGTGTGAACATGACCAAAATCTGTGGGAATGATTATTTTTAACATGTCATGTGCATTGAAAATCCCTGAGGCAAATGTTAGAAGGTTAGGTTGTGTTTTGTTTGTTTTATTTCATTTTGTTTCTTTTGTTTTGCTCGAGGACTAGCAAAAGCTAAGTGTGGGGGAATTTGATAGGAGCATATTTATGCGACTTAGTTAGCTTGTTCTTGTGCATTTATGTTGTTATTTCTTAGTTGATATAGTATTTCAAGCCATTTTCGTGTGGTTATAGGTACAAAGGGTTAAAGAGGCAAAGAAGTGCATTTTGGTGCCTTTTGGAGCAGTTTTGGGCATGGAATGGATATCACATGCATGGAGCAAAGTGGTTGGATGAAATTAAAGATCTAAAGAAGCTAGGAATGTGCCAAGGAGAGGAAGAAAATAAATTGAGGACCAAGGAAGACAAGGAAACCATTAAGAATGAGGAAAGACTAGTCAAACTTGCCTTATCTTGTCGTTACGTTTCCTAATCCTAAATTACCAAAGATTCAGTCACACGAAGGGCTCCTAAATACTTTGGGACATTTCATTACATATTCTATAAGTCCTAAACCTGCCCTAAAAGTCCAAACCATACCATCTTTCACCATTTCTCTTCCTTGCCGTGCAAGGGAGCCATCCCTTTTCTATTTTCTGCCATAAATCACTCCAATTTCCACCCATGCCATGCACATTCATCCATGTTCCCTCCTTGCACTCATTTGCTGCACCATTCCATTTCCTTTCCTTTGTCTACCATGTGCACAATATTCTTTCACCTCCTTGCACTCATTGATTCACCACTTACTCACCTTTCCACCCATACCATGCATAATCACCCTTGTCCCCTTCATGCACCAAATTTCTTGCACTCATTTACACTCATTATCCCTCCATGCCGTGCACCACCCTTATCTCTTTCATTATTTCTGATTTCATGCACCAATACATTGAATCATTGCACTCAATTGCTGCACATTCCTTGTCCCCTTCACCCATCAGATTTCATACAACTTTTACCTCCACTACATGCACTCATTGATGCACCATCCACCACATTTGGAATCCCATGTCGTGCATCATTACTTTTGCTGCACTTTAACTCATTTCAACACCACTCCATGCACTCACTGCTGCAACATCACTCCGTTTTACCCCCCATGCTTTGCATCATTACTTCATTTTCACCCTTGAATCATTGCACACACCACCAATTTCTCCTCCTTGCCATGCACTTCCTCTATAAAAGGAAGTAGGTGTGGCAGCCATAGAGTTCAGTTTTTTGCTTGATCATTCACCACCATTTCAACACAACCTTCATCCAAACACATCCATTCATCTTCACATCCATTACTCCATACAAAAAAACCTTCAAACACTCACCAACACCTTGTGCCGTAGCAAAGGAAGGGAAGGAAAGTGCTTGGACGTGCTTGCTGTCCAACTTGGATTGTTGGAGCGTTTAGGTGTTTTCTTTCTTTTGTTTCCAATGTTTAAATTCATTTTCTTTCGTTTTGTTATGAACATGAGTGGCTAAACCCCTCTTAGCTAGAGGTGATTTCAAAGCCATGATTATGTGTGTAATATGATTTGATAAATTCCAATTATGAACTCTTGAATCGTGAATGCAATTGGCTTAACTATTTGATTGATAACTTATTTGTATTTGTTGATTAAGGATCGACACTTAATTGGCATGCATAAATCCGATGCTAGAATATAAGAAAGTTTCACATAATCGTTACAAACTTATATTCATAAGTAGTGGAGGTCGCTTATAAACAATCACGTTAAGTTTAATTCTAGCATGAGTGACATGATGTCATAGTTGCAAGTGCTTTGTCAATGCTTATGATTTTCATTAAACGTAATGATCTTTGATTGTATCTCTATTATGATGTCATGTAGGGACTTTTTGAAGAATGTTTTGGGTTGTCGAATGATGTCATCCAATCCAATAAAAAAAGGAAAATCTGAGGGTTAACTAGTGATGTCACAGTTAATTTAGGGCATTGTCATTTATAATTCAATGAAGTAGTAACTGGAAATCGAGTTGTTTGCATACATGTCATGTGTGGAGAAAAAGCCTCTAGCTATCCCATCGATCATCTTATTTCTCAATTTCGTTTTACAATCTGTCTAGTTTTCATACTTGTTTGTTTGTTTCAACTTCGTCCAAAACTCAATCCCCCCTTTACTTTAGTGTGTCTAATTAGTTAGAATATGTTTTAGTTTGTGTTTTTAACTGTTTTGATTCAAGTAAAAGTCAATTTTCGTCCAAAGTCATTCCTAGTGTCTAGTTTAAGTTTATTTGGTTGTTTTAAGCTGGTTTGAGTATTTTAAGTTTGCTTTGAGTCTTGTAAGTCTTGTTAAGTGTTTTTAAGTTTAGTTTTATGTTTTTGAGTTAGTTTAGAGGTTATTAGCAAGCCCTCCTAATCCCCGGTCCAGAACGATCCCTACTTATACATATACTACAATTGTCAAAAGAGGGTTTAATTTGTGTGTTAAGTTAATTTTTGCATCAATCTAATTTAAATAAGATCGCAGACATAGTAAATGAAGAGCAAAAGTTAGAGTTTCAATCAGACGAAAGTGTCGACTTTAGAGATTAGAATATCCCCACAGTGTCCAATAAAGAAATATGGAACCTATCAACTTTTCACTCTAGAACAAATAATAGCTCATAGAAAAGACGGTCATAAAAATTCACATTGGTCTTTTACAGATCGCAATAAAACCATTAACAAGAAGAGTTCTCAACATCTCTATCCTGTTATGTCTTCGAGCTGCAAGCTTCACTGACTTTAGTGATAACATTCTTGGAATGCTCGAGTCAAACCTATACAATGGACCAATCAATTTCGATTGTTTCCCAAACCTCACAATAAGCATAACAGATCCGCATATGTTAAAAACACTCACATTAAACATAAAACCCTTTGGTTATCAAGTCTTGGAAGGTGTCCTCTGATTTTTAGAGTCTATTACAAGTGCATGGGTATAAACATAAACTTCCAAGCCATAGCCAAGAGTCCCAGAGAACACACTTTATTAATCCAGAGTAATCAAGAAAATGCCAATATCAAAATAACCACCAAATGGTCAGACATTAGTCTACCATCAGATTGGTTTCTAATTAATGAAAGTAAACTAGTTGATATTCAAATTAACTTAGTCAATCTAGACAACATAGAACAATACTTTGATGGTACAATTAATATTAATTTCAACACTCTAGCTACAATGTCGAGCGTCCAACTTCAGAAATTAAGTCAAGCAACTAGGTCTAAAGAACCAGTTAGACATTCTTTTTCAGGATATACATCAAAATACATATTAGATCGTGACCGAGAATTAATTAATGGTTTAGTAAATATGAGACTCAAATCAGTTAGAATAAACTCCCAAGTTACTCACTCTTGCTACAAAAACCAAACTCAAACTCAAGAAGATCCAACTTCACTGATAACAACTGATTTTGAAGTAAACTAATAATTATTGGTTTTAAATAAGCCATTTAAAAACTGACATCAAAGCAAAAGAAAATATACCAAGAAGAGAAAGATTCAAACAAAGTTACACCCAAGATAAAAAAAAAAAAAAAATTAGATATTTACGAAAAATAGGAAAATTCATGAATAAAAACAATATTGATATATTCTTCTTCGATTTTGTTGACGAATATTATGAATCAAAAAAGAAAAAAAAAATTGAAGTAGTCGCGAAAGAAAATTGGGTCAGACAAGACAAAACCTTAAAATCTTCAAGCCACCCCTTTCCACAACCACAGGAAACAATATTAATCCACTCCAAATACACAAGTAACCGCTACACCCTATAAAATTCCTAAAGAAGATGTAGGAATTAAACCAGTCATAGAACAAAACAACTTCACAAACCAAAGTCTACATACCATAGGAAAACAATTAGATAAAATTAAAAGTAAAATAGACAGACTACCACAACAACAAAAACAATAACCAACAAAAAACCAATGGTAAACTTCCCAAATGCCTCATCTAGTAAAACAGCTCTAAAGACACACTCCACTAGTGAAAAAATAGATCAAATGTTAAGGGAATTTAAAAAAAGGAACAAAAGACCATTAAAGTGGTAAGACACTAAGAATCACAATAAAAAACAACTTCTGAAAATTCAAAGTCAAATGATAGTAATCGAAACGCAATCAAAAAATTGGAAGAAGCTTTTCAAAATTTCGAATTAAAAAGAATAACAAACAAAGGCATGGTAAATCCAACTAGTCTTACCAAGAATTGGTATCCAAGGCCAACACCTCAGGATATTCCAAAGTTAATTCTCAGTGTCAACAGATAAACTCTATGAATGGAACATAGATATTTTATCCGAACAAGAAATTATAAACAAACTACAACATATTTCTATGATTGCTAACAATTATGTTACCACTCATAATCTCAGTCAACCAGAAGTTGTTGATTTTTTAGTCACTGGATTTACAGGGATGCTACATTCCTGGTGGGAAAAACATCTCACTGAACAATCCAGAAATGAAATAAAACATGCAATAAAAAAGAATGACGATTGAACCCCTATATTCAATGAAAGAATTGATATGGAAGTGTCAGACACAGTCAACACATTACTCTTCACAATAATTGAACACTTCATGGGAACACCAAGTAACATAACCTCCATAATACATGATCAACTCAGTAATCTAAGGTGCCCCACCTTAAGTGATTTTAGGTGGTACAAAGATGTTTTCATGTCTAGAGTAATGCTTAGAGAAGACAGTAATCAATCATTTTGGAAAGAAAAATTCATAAATGGATTACCAATATACATATTCATTTTGGAGATGCAATTTTGACTTTTCGAGAAGGATCTTCTACAAATTCAAAGGCTTTTGTTGTTTTCTGCCAATCAAGTGCGCTTAAAATAAAGGAAGATATTTGAAACGACCTTGAAGCATGAAAACATTCCCCATGATGCATGAACCCCCCCTATGTTTATATTTTCCTTCCGATATATATATTGTATAAGTTCATATATTTGTCAACATATATATATTTGTTTCATGCATTAGGTAATTTTTGCTCTGTGAAATTTGTGAGTCAAAGAATCGAAATAAATTAGAACCAATTTAGGGTTTGTCAAACCCTAACTATGTTGAAAAAAAAATGAAAAAAAACAATTTGCAATTGAGCCACTTGCCATCGTGCCAAACTCACCCCAAGCCGAACCTGTAGCTCGAGCCTTAGGCGCTAAAACCATAAGGCAATAGCCCTTTGGACTTTGTTGCATGCGTTGACCAGGCCATTGACCTAGGTTTTAAGCCTGCTGTTTTTTTTCACACATGTTGGCCCACTCTCGCAAGCCTGATACTTGCTAAGCCTTACTTTTTGTCACGGCCTGCCAGCAGCAGAACCTAAGTTGCTGGGTCTCCTCGCTCTAACCCAAAACCCGAAGCTAGCTCACGTTGGGCTTCGTCGTGCACCAGCCCACGCCAACACAAGCTAGGCTTACTAACCCCTACGCCTTTTTTTTTCTTTTGGCCCAATTCTAGCAGATTTGAGCTACACCCGTGAACCCTGAGGCTTGCACCCGTGTGGCCCTGCCCCGTGCACTGCAAGCCAGCCCAATCAAGTTGGGTTGTGTCAATTTTTCGACCTGATGCCATATTTTGGCATCCTATGCTTCTTAACCATACCCAAATTTTTTGGGACATTTTTGGTTAACGCTAATTAAGCTATAATTCACTTGTCACTTGAGGCTGAGGTTGATTCCAGGTTCTTAGTGCAAAGCACCTCGGGGCTGAGGTTGATTTTGGCTGTGCACGTTAGCTTCTCGTACCCTTTTCCATTCTCGCCTAGCTAATGAACGCCTCGCATCCCATTCTCACCGCCCTTTTCGCCACCATGAACCGAGACATCGACGACCCAATCGAAGCTATATTCTGGCAAAAACGGTTGCTCCAGTCTAGAATCTGCAAAAAGCTCAAGAACATGGACTCGGTTCAGAGGTCCGAAGAAGGTAGTCCGTTCAAGTTCAAGCTTCCTGAAATTGCCATCTAAGTGTTTGTGTTTTTGTCTGACTGAAACTGTTGAATTCTCAGATGCTACCATCTCACTGAAACTTTTTTTTTAATAAAACTATTATTTTTATTATTTTATAATAATATTTTAATAAAATTGACTAGGCTATTTGGTTTTAGGGGTGGAGATGTTTTGGCCTATTACTGTTCACTTGAGTGGATAAATGGACTGGGTGCTGGCGCAAAGTCCTTAGCGGTGGAGTTGCTGTTAGTGTAAACAATATTAATCAAATGACCAAATACTTTTAATTTGGTCGATGTTTTGCAGATGAAGAATCTTACATATCAAATGGATGGATGTACGTGGTCACCAGATACATCCCCTTTTTTTCGTGATTTATGCTTAGGATGGTAAAACATTGGTAGCGAATTCATGAATATATAATGGTATTTTTCTTTACCAAAAAATGGAATGATTATCCCCTTCCATTTGAGAATAAAATTATTAAAAATAAAAATAAAAATAAAAATAAATAAAAAGTTCAAAGATACTTCGTAACGGAAGAAGAGAAAAGAAGCCAAAACTGCAGGCAGGGGCAACCAAGACGTGCGCGTGGGGTTTTGAAACCCTCTTTGACAGACCGAGTCACCAACCCTTTCGTCATCAAAAAGGAAATTCCCACTCTATTTAAAGACCAATTTTGTAGATTTATACGAACCGATGACTGCAAACGAAAAACCCAAAGTACAAAAACACAAAGGCCAGGGACATTTCAAGGAAACTGAAGCCTCGAAACGACAGTTCTTAAACCTCGGAGTTTCTTTACTTTGGTAAATATATATACACACAATATATGTTGTGTGTATATATGTACCCTTTTTCTTAATTGTTCTGCTTCTCATCGGATCCGCATCCGCCTGACCAAAATTCAGAGACCCCGATATCGAAAGAATTATTGCTTTATTTTTTTCATTTTTTAATTGTTTTTTTATTGGACTCACAGAATCTCTGGTGGCTTTTTCTGGGATTGTTGGGTTTCTCTGGTTTTTGAGTTATGAGTTGGAGAAGGAAACAAGTTGACGCTTATTCTCCACACAATCCAAGGACTAAATTGCAGAGCAGAGAGCCACAGCACCACCAAGGTATATTTTTTTTATTTCTGATTTTTTTAAAACAAATTTCACCTGTTTTTTTCTTGGAAATTTGAGCTGTTGCATGAGTAGTAGTTTTTAATTCCTGGGGAAGATTGTTTCTTTGAGGTGGGTTTTTGGTTTAGGAAATTGGGTTCGCTTTTGATTCCCATATCTTTGTCTATGTTTGTTTTTATAATTTTTGTGCTTTTTGTTCAACCTTTTTGATGAATGAGGTAATAATTTGTTTGTTTTCGGAATTGTGGAGTGGGATGCTACAATTCATTTATTTATTTTTCTGTAAATTTGCTTCGTGTATCTGCCGAGTTCTTTGTGTTTGGGGAGAATTTTCTTCATAGGAATTGAGATATAATCTGTAGCCATTGGTGAGGGTTTAAATATTAAACAACAAACAAAATCTAATTTTCTCTCTAAATCTCCCCACATATGGAATAAGGTGGGACCAAAGAGAAAGTAAGTTACTAAAAATCTCAATCCAGAAGTCTTCTAAAATCTACCAAACAGCGAAAAGTTTCCCAAAGAAAAAATTTCTGCTGGATTACTTACACTGTGAAAATTTTATTTTCCAATCTAAATATGAGGAGCAATTGAGATGTAGGTAACTCCCCCTCTCAAATGTTAAAAGGTATCCTTTTTTCACTCTGTTAAAGCATGTGTAGTTTTGTTAACATTTTCAGAACAATGATACTTCCTGCTTAGGCTCTTAACGTTTTTATGTACTTTGTGTTCTGTTATGAGGTTAATTTTGTTTAGAGTAAGATGTTGTTTTGACAATGATGCAGCTGTGGCTTTATGATGGCAGAAGTTCTTTCTTTTGAATGATTTCCTTGTTTGAATTTTTCTCTGAAGTATAGGGGTGTTCGAGTTATGTTTGGTTGATAATTTTCTATGTAGATTTTATCCCAAGGGATAGGGTTTTTGGCGGTATTTGTACATTTTTGTTATTGTTTTAAGTTAGCATGTGTACATGGGATAGTGCAGCTTCTATATTTGAACCGCGAAAGTTTTAAATTGGAGGTATTCCCGGCTTTAATGAAAATAGCAGCACTAGGGTTTGAAAAGTGGTTCTTTCTGACTCGGATAGTTTTGCTGTTAAGGTTAACGTGAGACTGAAAGTTTAAAATTGTTGGTATTTGCAGCTTTAATGAGACTAATGACACTAGGATTTGGAAAATGGTTCGTGATGATTTTATTAGTTTAGTCATTAAGGTTAACGTGAGTGTGGAAGCTTTAAATTGGAGGTATTCCCGGTTTTAAAGTGAATAACGACACCAGGGTTTGGAAAGGGGTTCTTGCTGATTTGGTTAGTGCAGCCGTTAATTTACCATGAGAGTAAAAGTTTTAAATTGGAGGTATACCCGGCTTTAATGAGAATAACGACACTAGGGTTTGGAAAGCAGTTCTTGCTGATTCGGTTAGTTTAGCCGTTCAGGTTAACATGAGATGGATTTTCAATACTGTAACCAGAAAAACGACCGTGAAACTGCTATTGAAATCAGGAACAGTCAGCAACTTGTCATTATTGATTAGATTTCCTTTTGTCATTTTTTGTGGTGGGTTTTTCTCTTAATCTATTTGTAGCACCACTTTTCAATGCCGTATCATATTTCCATCTTGGTGATGTGTCATTGTATCTTCTTCTAAGTATTGCTCCATCTCTGATAATTTATTGCCTCTTTTTCCCCTTTCAGGAAGTTCTTGTTTGTGTAGATTTTTTTAATTGTTATCCAAATGTAGTATTCTGTATGTTCATGATGACTGAATTGACATTTCTCTTCTGTTTGCTTTGCAGATTGTTGGCAATTAGGTGCACCTTACTGGGAAAAGCAATTCTGTTTGATTGTTGGCTCAGTTCCATGGCGGAGGGTTGTAGAAACAAAGAAGGATATGCATCTCTATGAAAGCATCGTTCAATGGAATGATTCTGCTAATTTAGAGACATTCAACAATGAGAAATACCGGTTTTGGGCAGCGATTAACGGCCTTTCCTGCAACATATCATTGCCAGATCCTGACATGTATATTGATGACATAGATTGGAACTCCAGTATTGATCCTGAACTGATTTTGGACTTGGAAAGGGAACCTGAACCCTCCAATGATGAGAGCCAAGATAAAGGTGTCACTGTTGGTAATCCTCTCCTTTTAGATCAGTCGCTTGCATGCATTGGATGGGGCGATGCTGAAGATGACCTAAAAAATAATGAAAATCCTGCAAACTGGGGTAGTGGATGGGGCGCTGCTGAAGAAGACTTAAAAAATAAAGAAAATCCTGCAAACTGGGGTTGTGGATGGGGCGACGCTGAAGTAGACTTCAAAAATAAAGAAAATCCTGCAAACTGGGGTAGTGGATGGGGCATTGCTGAAGAAGACTTCAAAAGTATACAGAATCATGCAAACTGGGGTTATGGATGGGGCATTGCTGAAGAAGACTTCAAAAGTAATCAGAATCATGCAAACTGGGGTTATGGATGGAGCAATGCTGAAGTAGACTTCAAAAATAAAGAAAATCCTGAAAACTGGGGTTGTGGATGGAATGCGGATAATAAAGAAAATCCACGGAGACCTGATTCTACTCAGACTCAGAGCAAAGCAGCTGTAGGAGGATGGGATAACAGTTGGAACAACAATTGGGATAATAACTTAAGCAAGTGGAAGAACAATATCGACGCTTCAAAGAACATGCATTATGGAAGAGCTGATGGAGCTTCATGGGGAAATTCAAATGGAAATGGAAGGAAGAAAGATGGAGGTAGTTGGTACAACTCAAGGTATAAGACCTCGAGAGTTCAAGGTGACTATTACCAGAAAAACGGAGGGTGGAGTAACGGAGGCAGAAGGAACAACAGAGATCATGTCGGTTACGAGAACCTGGCTTGAGGGGGTAAAACTCGGAAATGTAAGCTAATCTGGGACTCGAATGGGTGAGAAACCAGTTTTGCGAGTGTCTCGAGTATGTGATTTATGTTGTAGTTTTGTTTTGTCTTTTGTTGGCTTTGCCTGTTTTGGGCAGAGTATATAGTAGGTGGGGGTAGTAAAAATGTGAAGTGTAATCGGCAAGGTCGTATCTATTCTATTCATTCAGTTTGTATGTGTTGCATTTGTGCAATCTATATGTTGAAATAAAAACCTCACCTAAGGTTTCTTAGCAGGCGCTGAAAATTGGTTGAGATGTATATCTCAGGTCATATGTTTGTTGATTGTCTCAGCAATTGTAAATTGAAGGTCAGAATATCAAAGAGACAGAGAGGCATTCTGTTTTTGGCCGATATTTCCTTTTCTTGGTTAGTGTTCGGAGAGTGGGATAATGACTTACATGGAACAGGTTTTCCACCACCGGGCGTCCCTATTCAGTAAGCAATGAGGTCCACTGTGGCTTCCTACTCTAATAATGTCATGCCGTGTGTAAGTTATTCTTGACACGACATGATGTTATTGGACCATGATTCCAGGTGCTGGTAAATCCGTTTCATGCAAGTTGTTCTATACAACAGTGATGTTTTGAAAAATACACTGTAAATATGCAGACTTGTTATATCGAATTCATTATAACAATTGTATTTGTTTTTGGGTTTACCTTTTAGGGTTTTAGGGTTATTGAAAGGCAGGTTTATGGTTTTGATATTAATGGCGACAACTGGTATAAGTTGGGTTGTATAGTTAATTACAAATTATAATTCCACAAAACCCTCTTACCTCCGGCCTCAGTGACCAGGAGCTTTGGTACCCTACTATGTGTTGACTTACTTTTGGACGTCAACAACTTTCATGATGGTGTCCCGGAATATCCTATATTTCATGACTTTTAGGGTTTGTTCGTAGTAGCGAGTTCCTGGTTTGGATCCTAGGCCCCCAAGAAATCAGTCCTCGATCGATTGTCGAGCCCTAGGTTTGTGTCACATAATCCAATCCCAATTTAGAAGCACAAAGCCCAAGTCGGGTCTCAAATCCTCAAGTTCGAGAGTGGAAGCTACGCTCACGTGACGGCCAGCACGCCTTGATTCTCTGGGTCAGGGTGTGTCAACAAAAATGGACAAGATAATAGGGGTGATGATGACGATAACGGTGGCGAGGGCAATGATTGTGATGGTAGTGCCAATAAAAGGGTGTGATGGTTGGGTTGTAGAGGTAACAATGGTGGTAGAAGCGGCGACAACGACGATGGTGGCGGTTATGGTGGCAATGGTAGTAGTTGTGTTTATAATGGTGGTGGTGGCAATGACGGCAACGATGATAGTGGCAATTGTGGTTGTGGGAGTAGCGATTGCAGTTATGGTTGCGGTGGCGGTTTATAGTAGTAATGTTCACAACAATGATGGTGGTAATGACAATAGTGGTGTAAGAGGTTAGGGTCTATGGTAGGTGGTGGCGATCATTTTGTTCTCCAAAAATAAAATAAAATATGCTTAGAAGAATAAATAACGTTAATTTTAAAAATTAATGAGGGTATTACAAGAATTGAAAATATTCATCAAAAGTTCAACTCCGCTTTTTATTAAAGCATCTTTTAAAACGTTAATTTTAAAAATTAATGAGGGTATTACAAGAATTGAAAATATTCATCAAAAGTTCAACTCCACTTTTTATTAAAGCATCTTTTAAAAGCAACCTACGTACAGACTGTTTTTAAAAACTGATGTCTGGAGACCATTGCTTTTAAAATAAGCATGATATTTTATTTTTACCAAACATTTTTTTATTGTTTAACTTTTAAGTGAAACAGTTTTTGGTGATAAAAAGCATTACCAAACGAGGCCCTAGTTTGGCTCGAATTCAAAAACCAAGCCAAACTTAAACATTAGTATATTCAACTCATAAAGCTTGTGAGCAATTCGAAAATTTTTACGAGACTGCTTGGAGAAGTTTGAGGTTAGCTCGATCGTTCAAGCTTGACATGTAATAATCTTTATAAAAATTACATGTCCTCAACTCTTGCTTAACTGTGTTGTAAGAATACTATATATTTGGGTAAATTACATTTTACCCCCTTAAGTTTGAGTTCGATTTCAATTCCTTACAACATTTTTAAAACATTTCAATTTCATACATTTACTTATCATTTTATTTCAATTCCATACATCCGTTAGAAAATCTATTAAGTAAACCGTTAAGTGATGACGTGGCAAATATGGGATCCACATTTATGTTGACGTGACTGCCATATTTGTGCCACGTGGCAAAAAAAATTTTATGCATTTAAAATATAATAATATTTACCCTATTTATAAAAAATAAAAAATAAGAAATAAGAGAGTGTGAATTTTTCTTCCGGTTGGGCTAGGGTGGTGGTGGGTCGAGTTCATTGGGGTCGGGGGGTAAAGAGGGAGGAGTGGGTCTGGGGAAAGAGAAGGGATGGGAGGTGAAGAGGGAGGAGATGGAGAAGTGGGTCGGGGGGGTTTCTGGGTTTGAATGGGTGGTTTTTTAATTTTTTTTAATAGGGTAAATATTATTATATCTTAAATATATAAAAAAATTAATTTTTTTGCCACGTGTTACAAATGTGTTAGCCACGTCAACACAAATGTGGATCCCATATTTGCCATGTCATCACTTAACGGTTTAAGTAACATATTTTCTAACGGATGTATGAAATTGAAATAAAATGATAAGCAGATGTAAGAAATTGAAATGTTTTAAAAATATTATAAGGAATGAAATCGACCATAAACCTGAGGAAGTAGAATGTAATTTACCCTATATATTTTTTATTTCTTGTCTAATGCTATTTGAAGGCCCAAATCAAGCTAACTCAATTAACATAACAAGTTGTCGCTTAAAGAACCCTAGAACATACTACAAATTTCAACAGCCAAAGTACTATGGCTAAATTGTTCATTTGTTCCCAGTGCTAAACTGCTGGCGCCTACTTAAAAATGTTATAGAGATAAGATACCATTCTATCACGCCCCACATTCGAGATTGGTAGAAAAATTAATCCGCACCCGATTCACGAATATAAAAAAATAAATAAATAAATCAAACAATCTTAGTCACAGAACCTAAAAACCTTAGCGTATAAAGGTGATAATAAAACTCCCATATTCTCGTCTAACACAAACTGAGCTCGTCTAGCTCCTATCTTGCCAAATAAATCATATAAAGAACAAAAGATGAGGGGTGAGCAACAATCATCGTTGCCTAGTTAATAGTATATGTAATATTTCAGTTAAGCGATGTCGTTTTATATGCGCTAGAAAATATCACAATTATATGAAAAGATTTAGCCATAGACCCGGCAGTTTCTGACACGACACGAAAATAACGAGTTTCGGGTCAACACGATAACTTATCGGGTCATTATCGGGTGACCCGTTAAGAACCCGTTAATAACGGGTATACACGCGGGTAATACGTGGGTAACCAGTTTCAACCCGTTAAGAAAAAATTTATTTTGATAATTTTAAAGTTTAATTACTAAAAGATTTATTATAAAATACAATAGCCATATTAATATTAATTTTTCTATATAAGTTAAAAAAAAAACGTTTTAGTCATTATTTATTTTTATTATGAGAGTTCCTTATTATCATTACTAGGATAAATTTTACTTAACATGTTGTTTGTCCAAAATTAAAATAAACTAATATAGTATTTGTATAGGTAAGAACTAAGAAGACATACATACAAGTATGAAAAATGTAAAAGAATATATAAACACTCGTGATTCATCATTATTCCTCCACGAGTAGATAATGGTTATACTTACATTATCGTTTAGATTTTTAAAATCCTCCAAACCTTCACGAATAATGTTTTTTATTTGATGGCAAAATTAATAAAATTAATAATAATTATTGTAGAAGTGTAAAAAATGTAAAAAAAAAATATACAATCACTCATAGTGATAAACTTTACAACTTTCATGAAGGGGTCAGCTTCGAAATCCAACACTATAATTCATAAACCTTAAATTTATATTTTACCGTCGATTGTCATTTACACTTTATTCTTCTTACTGAATTTCATTTTTTAAATTTTCTTTTTTGAAAACATGATCATCTGGCGGATGTAAGAAGATGAACGGTTCAGATCTTTGATATCACGTTTTGATATTTACGGTTAACTGAAATATGAGTCGATGTCATATAGTTTGTAGAAACTTTATAAACATCAAGCAATATTTTCACTAACCATAAAACTCTGAATATAATATCAACGATCCAAACCGTTCATCTTCATGCGTCCTCTAATAGATCAAGTTTCAAAAAAGAAAATCTGAAAAAACAAAATTTGATGAGAACAATGAAGCGTAAATGTAAACAACAATCAACGGTTAAATTTTAATCTATGATTTATATGATTATAGTGGTGAATTTTGAAGTTAAGCTTTTCATGAAAGTTGTAAAACTTGTCATTACGAGCGTTTATGTATTTTTTTCTATATTTTTTTTTTACACTTCTACATTAATTAAAAAATTATTAAAGACTTGAGGTAAGTGAAATATACATAAAAGAAAATTGCGTTTTTATGTTTTGGATGTAACAATATGATATGTATATACTTATTTAGTATTATGTTTTTCATTTGATTATTTATTGGTTTAAAATATATTTTCCTTAATGGGTAACGGGTTGGGTCATATTACCTGTTTATTTTAACGGGTATTACACTACACGACCTGTTAAGATATCGGGTATGACACGAAAACGACACGAACACGGAAAACACGACACGAATGCCAGGTCTATTTAGCCATATAATTTCACATCACATCATCCCTCCACGTATTGGTTATTCTTTATAAAATGTAGCTCACCACGTGACCCTTATGATAGGATTTTTACCACCTACAAAAGTAGGGATAAAAAATACTTGCAAGAGAACAAGGTTGTTGTAGTATAAATGGCTCAAGTAAGGTCGCTTTCTGCAGGGATTATTTAAAACAATTTATGAAAAACCCTAATCCTAGTTAATTATAAGAAAATAAAGATTGGAAAAAGTTGATTTTGAAATTTAAAAATATTAAAAACGAATTTTAATAAAATTAATTTAGGGAAAGCAACTAATAACCAATTAAAAAGAAAACAAATCGAAGACAAAAGATTTTGAGAAACAAATTTGGAAAAGCACTAGGGTTCCGCCGTCACCCTAACAATCCTACGCAGTTCTTCTCATTCCTTATGAATTACACATGCATATTTTGAAGGTTAGGTTTTCCTAAAATATGCCCTACTTGGAACCCCCAACATAGAACGTATATCTAACATGCAATCAGTCCATGGAGTCCAGATCGAATGTGAACATGTAAGACTCATTAAGTTTTGTAAAAACCTTTTGAAAAACCATATAACTCCTAAGACGTGTCGTCCATCCTAAGTAGTTACACATGTTAACCACAAGAAGCCTTAGTCAATTTTAGGGACAACCCTCCACCAAAATTGTATCAAATTACTTTTCTAAATATCCTAATAGTCGTGAATCACTAAGACAAGTAGATAGTTCAAAGCACATGATTAACAATCCTAAACTTGCATGCATAAATTCATAAGAAAATTCAAAAGAGACTACATATTCTTGCTAAGGATCATGGCCTCACCCTAGCAAAAGAAAATTAGCTACGCATATTCATAATTAAAATCAACATAATTGTATTAAACTAGAAAAAGAATGAAAACACCTTGTAGAATAAAGTCTGAAAATCTCTAAGCTCTAGCCAAAATCTTCTTCTCAAATCTTGCGTACGTCCTACCCGAAACCCTAGGTCTACCAAAAGGCTTATTTATACTACTCTAAATAAAGTCCTCCTAGTAAAAGGTCTTAGAATAAGACTAGGAAACTAAATAAATTGAAATAAAATATGAAACATAATCTTAAATTGACTTCGTAATTTTTGTCTGGAAATCTGCACAACCACGTTTTGGACCTAAATCAGCTCCAAAATAGCTTTATTTAAAGCTTGGACTATTTTGAACACTTCTCTAGAAGGCCATGAACCCATATGAGGTCATCTTGGGCTCCAAAAAATGCAATTTAAGCCCAGAAAAGTCACTTTCCAGCAACGTGCATTGTTTCTTTAATAAATCACCAGAAAATAACCACTTGGTAGAAAAATCCCAAATTTTCACACGAACATGTCAAGAGACACACGACAGTCCTCCAATTTGAATCACTCAAAAATTCATCTGTTTGATCGTGTTTTTCTCTAGAGGAAGTCGAATGTCCTATATTGAAAATATAAAGCAAAGAATCAAAATTATATCAATATAATTACCAAATTATACTAACAATAGGGTAAAATATATAATATACTATTGACTCATCACCCTACATTGGTCATTATGTCATAAGGAACCCGTGTGCCATACATTTATTTATGGTGATCCAACATTAAAGTTCTTATGCTTCATGAACATCTCAAACAATCCCATAGAATGTATATACATATATCGAAAGCGATTATACGAAATCAAACATGTTTGACTTGAAAATATGGAGATATTTGTAAATAGAATAAATCCCATGACAACTCATGGTTTTCGCTTATCAGAGAACAAAAACATTTTGAACACATTACATAAACCACTCACCTCGATCGATAACTAGAACCTCGGCAATCAAGCCCACTAATAATCTCCACACACGAGCTCATTAACCCTACTGTAAACTCTCTTTCTTCTCTCTCTCTCTCTCTCTCTCTCTCTCTCTCTCTCTCTCTCATACATAATGCTACTATAAATTTTTCTTCTTCATGTCGGGTTATTAGGCGAATTGAAATGAATTTTTTCTCCCCATTATACCCTCACTTATTTCTAAAATTTCAAGATTGCCCTTCACATTAACCTAACACCAAATTTTATTCTCTCAGTAAATAAAAAAATAATTAAAGTTTTTCTCACAAAGTTAAAATAAAATAAAGTTTTACAAAAAAAAAAATTAGCATGTAAAATAGATTCCTAGAATAGGGGCATTTTAGTAATCACATTGATTTTCTTCCCATTAATGTACATTAGTAAACAACTTATCTAGTTTAGTACTATTCCTACTTCGATTTCTTAAAATTTTAGTAAACAGTTTCAACAAAAGTATGATTCTGATGCCACCTTATTCCAATTCCTCCTAAATTCAATTCATTTCATTCTGATTACAGATTAGTAAACAAGCCATTAAAGTAATGTGTTTAAAAAAAGGGGTGTGAAATCCACACACCATTTTTTACTTCTCACACACCCTTCTAATTTTCGGCCGTCGGATCGGATGAAATGAAGAATATCAACGGACATAAATTAACAAGGGGTGTGTGAGAAATAAAAATGGGTGTGTAGATAGCACACCCCTAAAAAAATTTGTTGCATTTTCAATCTCATACATATTCTAGCTACAATACTTACATGTATTTAATATAACATCATCTAATTGTCAAAATAATTCATGTGAATCTATGTAATTACTGCAATCACCATCTATACATAAAGATCATTTCTCTTAAACCATGTATAAATTTGGAAAAAAAAATGTGGATCTCTTTTCCTTAAAGGCTCTCTCTATATATATCCTTGCAAAAATTCATTCAATTCGAAACCATTTGCCTATTTAACTATCACGATGAAATTTCATTCTTTTTTCTTGAAACAAAATGTTTGTCAATTTCTTTAAACTCAATTAGGTGCCTCAAATATTTTCATTTTGGCTAATATTTTGCAAGGATGTTCTATGAGGTGCAAACTAAAAATAGACAATTCGGATCGTTAAAGTTTGATGTGGTGTGGGCCCCACAGCTAATCCCCATTTTTTGAAAAAAATGAGGTTCCCTTCCTTTAAAGGCTCTCTCTCTCTCTCTCTCTCTCTCTCTCTCTCTCTCTCTCCATATATATATATATGAGGACTTTAGGGGAAAAGATCTCTATTTTTTTTATAAAAATAGAGATTAGTTATGGGGCCCACACCACATCGAACTTCAATGATCCGAACCTTTTATTTTTCAAATTACTCATCTTAGATCATTCTTACAAAGTATTAGCCAAATCGGAAATATTTAAGATATCTAATTGAGTCCAAAGAAATTGATGATCACTTTGTTTTATAAGAAACAACAAAATTTCATTGTGATAATTAAATAGGCAAATAGTTTTCGATTGAATTGAATTTTTGCAAGGACGATCTATGAATCGAGACTTATAAAATAGACGGTTCGAGTCATTGAATTTCGAAGTGGAGTGGATCCCACAACTAATCCCCATTTTTTGAAAAAAATTGACGATCCCTCCCATTAAAGAGCCTGTAGATATACATATTTAAAGAGCCTATAGATATACATATATATATAACATGAATGTATAGAAATTAGCTAGCTCAGTGTCTATTTTGTGAATAAGATAATAAATAAATACATCAATTATGGAATGACTGAGATTGCTAAGCAAAACATGATCATACATTATGATGAAAATAATAAATTTAAATTAATGATGCAATATAATTGCTGAAAATATAATTTATTATTGACTTTTGAAAACTTATAATTGACTAATAAAATTTATTGAAAGAGGCGGATGATGGTGCTCATAGGCATTCTTCTTCTTTTTCTTAAATAAAAAAAGTTTACAATATTTGATTTTTTTTAATACAATGTGAAACTCAAAGAAAATTTGGACTGAGAAAAAGATATTGAAATTAACTCGCTTTCTTTTTCTTCGGAGTCTTCCTCTTATAGACTTGGAAAATGAGACTTGAATGATTGAGTTCTTTACTGTTGAAGCATGAAATGGAAGATGACTTGCTTTTACTGTTGAATAGTGAATTTATCAGAATAATTGTTGTTTTTACTGTAGAACGTGTTGAGTGATTCATGTTGGCTAATTGATTCCTTACTTTCACTGTGTGAATAATGTCTGAATGCTTCGCATGGTGTCTTGAAATAATGATTGAATTCTTCACATGGTGACTAACTGCATTCACATGGCTAGACTTGTTGATTCACATGGCTTTATGCAAATGAGTCTTGTGCATCTTCATAGTCGACCAACCTGGTGCTTTGGCTGTTTGGCTTTACTAGTTACTGTAATGATGCATTTTATGGTTTGGAGGAAGTTTCATCTTCTTCGTGTTCATATTTTAACTGTAATTGTAACTGGGCTGCCTGTGACTGTAACTGTGTCATTTGAGCGAGAAGTTTTTGTCCAAGGTCTTCAATTTATGCGACTTTGTGCTTTGATTTTGATGACTTGGAAGACTTTGATTTCCCTTTCAGTGAGGAAGATGGCAAGATGTCTGATAATGACTGTGTTTTGATAACTGGTTGTGGTTCAACTGGCAATTCACTAAGAACCTGTTCAATGATTCTTTGTTGGTTGAATTTGTCCCACCATTTGACTGATCTGACTCTGTGAACTTCTTCATTGCCTGCTTCATACTCCCATTTTAAAATCCATGGAACTTTATATTTGGCCATGAAAATTAAAAGAAGAGGTATCTTCTTGTTGAATTGGTTTATGTTGAATCTTGACTGAAAATGGTTGATTTTATGCATGAGCGATTTTGGGATGACATTGGCTATTGGGCCATAAACTGACCACCACTTGGAGAACCAAGCTGGAAATATTGGTTGAAATTTCTTGTCAAAATTGATAAACCAAGAGTGACTGAAATCCTCTTTCTGATAGAGGAAAATGTTGGTCGATGCATTGATGTAATCATAATAACTGTACTGAATATTGGGTAGTTGAGTGTGAAGGGACTTGTGTTTGTAAATGGGGATTTCCCATTCTTTTTATGTCATGATTCGGTTTCAAAGAGAATGCTTTTGTAAAATCCAAGGGTTTTGCATGACTATTTCGGTTGGTAGTGGAAACTTGGGGGAAACCAAAATTTGGCTAACTTTGCTGGTGTTGGGTTTGGAATAAGATCTGGAAGGTAACTGAACAAATATTCACTGGATGATTTTGGAATGTAAATGGAAGTTTGACTGTAATTGACGGTTTTACTAAGGTTTTGTAAGGATCATAAAGTCTGACTAAGGCTAATTGATAATTTGGTCTGTAATTCCCTACAATAGAACCTAAAGGAGTAAAACGATTTACTGAACTGTTGGCAGAGTAAGGTACAAAGTTTGACTCTTGTTTGACTGGGTTGAGAGAGGCAGGAAGCCTTCTTTGATCAGGATTTTGTCCTGACATTTTTCCTTGAAAAAGCTCTCTTGTTAGGAAATCAGGAATGCAAATTTGATTGCCTTTTACGTATTCGATTTCAAAATAAAAAATACTCAATATTGACTATCATTATGCAAAAATTTATTTTAATATTTTGAACATTTTTTTGTAAAACATGTTTTGTGTTTTTGCAACCGACTCTTACTAATTTTTTTTATAAAAAAAAAATCATCTTGAAATTTTGATATGCATAGCACTATAGATAATATTTCTTTTTTAATAGTATTATAATTACTTTAAGCTGAATTCCAAACTCCTGAAAGGAAACGAACAATTTGTTCAGGAGAACCGAGATGAGTTAATTGTTTAAGAATACCTCTGTAACCAATTTTAGAGGCATCAGTTTCAACAATTTTGAATGAATTGACTATAGGAATACCAAGACAGGGTAATGTCTTGACATGAGACTTGATTTGTTTGTGACACAACCCGACCTAAATCGAGGCATGCTGGCCATCAAGTGAGGGTGACGTAGCCATGTGCGCCATGCGGAAGTGAAGGTGATAAGATAATGTGGGTAAATATAGACCAAACTAACTAACGTAGACTAGTATATAAGTACGAGTGGAAGTGTTAGAGTGTACGTACACATAATCAGAGCGTAGGTACCAAGGTGCAGTCCAACAAGCTAAATACTAATTATACAAGATTATACAAGATATGAAAGAAACCCTACATTGATGGAAGTCTGTCAGAACCGCCATAGAGTCCTCGTGAGCCACCAACACGAACTTCTAACTAAAACCTGGAAGGGTGCAAAAACAAAAAATATGAGTGGGCAAAAATAAAACTTTTCAAAACCATTTCACTTTCAAAACATATAACCCATCACCGTAAAACCCGTATAATTTTCCAGAAAATAACAGTACATATATTTAGAAATCATACTCAGGAGTAGTGAAAACCAAGTATATGCCATGTCAAGTGTCTCAGCAATGAAATAAGTAAGCCAGGTGAAATAAATCAATATAAAGTGATATGTTAGCCGAAGTCACCTAATGTGACTAGTACGGCTGAGTTTATAGCTCGTCAATCAAATCTTGCACACGAGTCGGAACCACTTAATGTGGTCTGTACGATAGGCTAGGTGTAAATAAATACGCTCAAGTGCTACAATCACGTGAAGGTTGTGCGAAATATCGCAAGTCACGTACGAGTTGGAACCACCTAGTTTGGTTTGTACAATAGACATGGCATTTAAGATCGTAAATCCATTTAAACAATTTCTGGGAAAATGTAAAACATATATATATATATATATATATATATATATATATATATATATATATATATATATATATATATATATATATAAAGAAACCATTGGTATGTAGCTAGGTGGTAACCCCCGAGTCTTGCTTGGCTATGCTCGTCCTCCGGGAATGTCTCGACTATATGTGAAACCACTGATTTAACATTAATTTAAGCACATAATCAAAACCGTATAATAACTTCTCATACGTTGCTCAATTGGGGTGTTTAAATATACCATCGTGGCCTACTCAACACCACGAGCATCCTCATATTTTTAGAATAATTTTCCAATGACCCACGCCCCCTCACGCGCCGGCCAAGGCACGGCCACACGCGCCTACCACGAGCAGGCATGTGCTTGGCACACGAACGGAATCCCTAATGGCATTAGGGAATATTCCGTTAAATAACAACATATTCCGTCTAAAAACTAACGGTGATACCTTACACCGTTAGTATATTCCATCAAAGTTGACGGAATATTCCTTGTCTTCTACAGTGGTCCACGCCAGAGCCGTTACCGGCCGCCGTTTGTTACGCTGGAAACTGGAAAAACTTCAAACTTCAATATCTTCTTCAAAACTTAACCAAATTCCATGAATTTTATATGGATTTAAAGCTCTCGAATAGGAGAATGCAACCATACCTATTTGGGGTCCTAAAACCGACGAGAAGTTGTTGAAAATTGCTTCGAAATTCTGGCTAAACCTGTAAACCTGCAGTCGAGCTTACAAAATACTCCAAAATTGTTCCAAAGTGCTAGGAAAGCTAGAAAAGTACCTTCTTAAATCTCAAAACTAGGTAAATCCTTCGTGATCATGCCGGAGAAAATTAAACCCCTCGTCGGAGCTCGGGTATCTAAAGTTCTACGCGTCTTCCCCTCAAACAAATGGTACGGCTAAACTCGTGAGGTCAAGGGAAGTATGATGGTGTTGTCCTTAAGCTCAATCTTTGTGTGTGTGTGTGATGGTGTTTGAAGGTTAGCGGGGTTTGATTGTACGGACGATAGGGAGAGTTCGAGAAAAAGGGAGAGGAATGGTGAGGTTGTACACGTGTATGTATGTGTCCAGATTGGCCAGTTTAAATGGCCTCAAGCCCTAATTGGGCTGCATGATTAAGGTTCATGCAATTAGGTCCAATTAAAAAAAACCAACCCAATTTCCTTATTCCTTCATAACATTTCCACCATGAACCCGATTCGACCTTAACTTAAGTCAACACTCTCGTGACATCGAGTACAATTTGATCACATTAGCAGAAAAATAATTTAAAACTATATACATACATCCACGTCACTAAGCCTTGAGGGCATAATCGTCATTCCCACACATTCGAGGATAAAAATATACGATTATTCGAGGCGGGTCGTCACAACCTAACCCCTTAATAAAATTTCATCCCTGAAATTTCTATACACTAACATAACAAACCACTAATATCCATAAAATAAGCGTGGATACATATCTCGTATATAATCCTCCGTCTCCCAATTAGCATCCTCTAGTAAATGGTTACTCCACAAAACTTTCACCATGCGCACGGTTTTATTCGTAAGAACCATATCCTTCCAGTCCAAGATCGTCGCTGGTTCCTCATCATATGTAATGTTTGGATTAATTTCTAGTGGCTGAGGAGGTATCATGTGTGATGGATTGGAGACATAATGACGAAGCATAGAAACATGAAAAACATCGTGCACCTGTGATAATTCTGGAGGTAACTCAAGTCTGTAGGTGACTTCACTGACTCGCTAGATGATCTGGTATGGTCTAATGTAGCGAGGACTTAACTTACCTTTCTTACCGAACTGCACAACGCCTTTCCACGGAGATAACTTCAAAAATACCCAATCTCTAACTTTATACACCCTATCAGTGGCGTGTTTATCAGTAAGGCTCTTCTGTCGGTCTTGGGTTGCTTTTAGGTTAACTTTAATTACCTGAATATTCTGAGTAGTCTCATCAACAATCTTTGGGCCCACTAACACCCTCTCACCAACTTCTGACCAGCATAAAGGAGTACGACAAGATTTACCATAGAGCGCTTCGAAGGGTGACATACCAATACTATAATGGTAACTGTTATTGTAGGCAAACTCCATCAAATCTAAACGCTTATGCCAAGCGTCACCAAACTGTTGCACTGAAGATCTTAAAATATCTTCTAATGTCTGGATGGTTCTCTCAGATTGCCCGTCTGTCTGTGGATGATACACCGTACTATAATGCAATCTCGAACCAAAAACTTCCTGAAATGCCACCCAAAACTTAGAAGTGAACCTAGAATCCCGATCAAAAACTAGAACCCCGTGGTATTTAACAATCCCTGCTATAAATAACTCAGCTAATCGGCTTAAAGAATAGTTCTCTAGAACTGGTATAAAGTGTGTTGATTTAGTAAACCGATCCACTATCACCAAAATGCCATCGTAACCATTTCACATACAAGGAAGCTTGTACACGAAATCCATAGTAATATTTTCCCATTTCCACTGGGGAACAAGAAGTGGCTGCATCAATCCAAAAGGCTTCTTCCTCTCAGCTTTAACTTGTTGACAAATCACATATCAACTCACATATTCAGCAATTTCTCTTTTCATGCTAGGCCAATAGTAGAAAGGTCGAATAATGTGATACATCTTGGTACTCCCAAGATGCATCGCATAAGCCAATATGTGCTCCTCATCAAGAATATCTTTCTTTAATTCTGCAATATTCGGCACGTACATCCGGCTTCCCTGCATAAGCATGCCATCAGATTCCCGAATTTGGAGATCTTTCTTCTTCCCTTGTGACACTACCTCTGCTAATTCTTGGGATTCCTCATCCTCCGCTTGAGCTTCTAGCACACGATCTATTAAAATTGGTCTAACCTGGAAACTAGCAAGTAAAGCTTCTTCCCGATTTATCACTCCCAAATCAACTCTGGTAGATCTCAATTCTGTGAGAAAAGGGATATGGCAAGCATATAAAGCATTAATATGGCCTCGAGAATTCCTGCTAAGTGCATCTGCCACCACATTTGCATGACCAGGATGATACTCAATCATGCAATCATAATCACTGAGTAATTCTATCCATCTCCGCTGTCGAAGGTTAAGATCTTTCTGGGTGAATAGGTACTGAAGGCTTTTATGATCTATGAAAATCTTACACTTTTCTCCATATAAGTAATGTCTCCAAATCTTCAAGGCGAAAATGATGACTGCTAGCTCGAGATCATGGGTAGGGTAGTTCATCTCATGTGGCTTCAACTGTTGCAAGGCATATGCAATCACCCTACCATGTTGCATTAATATGCAGCCTAAACCCTAAAAAACCTATGGCGAGATCGCAGCTGCCCAATTCCCTTGATGTGGCATATGTCAAAGAAGTACCAATATTCGTTGATGGTTAAATCTAAGTCAAAGAATTGGCTAAGATTGTGGAATCCCACCATCACACGAATGATAGGTGTTGGAAATGTGCCCTAAAACCAATCATATGATGATACTTTACGGACATTTCACATGTTAAACTAATCTAGTTTAACTATAAAGGGCAAAGATTATTGTTTGAGCCGTCTCATATAAATGTTATATGCTTAAACGATAAAGTCCAAGGAATATGTGATTGGGAGAATGCGATCTAAAAAAGTTAGATTCATGAGACCATTCTTTCATAGACACATCCTAAACGTTCCTGATCATAGGATTGCCAATTGGGCATTGACAGTCCGTTAAGATCAGTACGTATTGTGTCTTCTCTCAGGGAGAGTGACTAGTCTCGAGTCATTGGTGTGTGTGACATCAAGACAAGTATGTAGGTGCTCAATAGAGAATGAGTTCACTGAACACGATCAATGAAGAGTTCTCATATTCATGTCACATGAGAACTCATGGTTGGGATAATGCAAAGTAGTCCTTTGACCTGAGGCATCACAGTTGTCTTGTGGTTAAGTCCTTGATCTTTGATTATGTCAAAGTCACCCCATCGGGGTGTCCACGGCATCATTGGGGTTAAGCCACTTAGTCATGGAGACAAGTGAATGTGCAACAAGGGATCTCCAACCTTCAAATGGTTTGAGGGAGAATACTCTATGATATGATTTAGAACCTCTGGCCAGAGTATGAATGAGATTTAGGAATGCGTTCCAAATCACATTCAAGGTAATCATATAAGCACACGAATCACATTGGATAGTAGACATGAATAAATAAACTATCAAACCAAACAATGTGGTCAAGAGTATTAGATTAGAGAAAAACCGTATTGCATTTGTAATCCTAAACTGAATAGGTTCTCCACCTCTTCTGATTAGCTTGTGTAACCATGATATGCTGCTAGGTGTCACTCTTGGTTTGTGGAAGCCCTAAACATGTATAATCACTAAAGGGAGAATTGAAAGTAAGTTTCAATTCACAAGCGATTTGAAAGAGTTTGAATCGCCCACTGCCTCGCTAAAAGGAACCTAATGGATCGTACACCGTGTAAGGTGGAGATTGAAGAAACAATGGAGATGAGTAAGAATAATTAAATGGTTTAATTATTTATGGCAAGGATTAATTAATATGTTAATTAATCAAACGAATATGTTCGTTAAAGACCTCGGGATAGTTTTGGACCTTAAGGCCCAATGGGCTTCGAACGTCAAGCCCATTGACTTAAGTTGTATGACAACTTAATGACTAAATGTTCACAAAGGCCCAAACAACCCAAATACACCCTAAGGCCGGCCATATTGTTAAGGGTAGTGAACTTGGACTTATTTACAAGTTTGCCACTCAAATGAATAAAGGTATAAATATGACTTTATAGCCAAAATTCATTTAGGGTTTTTTTTTAGAGAAAATTGGTGAGAACTTGTCTCTCCTTTTCTCTCTAAAGAGGCCGGCCCCTTGGAGGGTATATCTAGCCGTACTAACTACTCCAAGGTCACTCATTTCTTCTCCAACTAACCTTGGTGAAGAGACTTAGAGGTTCTCAATTTTGGGAACTTGGAGAAACCTATTCTTCCATCCAAATCCATAGATTTTAGATGCAAGGAATGAAGGCCCTCTCTTTGGGTGATTAGCCTTTGCTTATGCAAAGAGGAATCTACAAAGGTATATATTTCTCAACTCACTTTGATTTGAGTTGAGTATTGGTTCACCAATCTACTAGGCTTTGAATTTCATGGTTAATGTTTTGTTTTTAAGTGCATGCAAGCATGATTCCGCCTTTTAATTGTTAATAGCATGCTATAGATGTTGCTTAAATGAACATGTTTTCACAAAATATTCCTTCAATAGGAGCATATTTATGCGACTTAGTTAGCTTGTTCTTGTGCATTTATGTTGTTATTTCTTAGTTAATTTAGTATTTCAAGCCATTTTCGTGTGTTTGTAGGTCCAAAAGGGTTAAAGAGGCAAAGAAGTGCATTTTGGAGCTTTTTGGAGCAGTTTTGAGCTTGGAATGAAGATCACATGCATGGAACAGGGTGGATGGACGAATTTGAAGATCAAAAGAGGCTAGGATTATGATAAAGTTATGAAGAAATTAATTCAAGAAAAGTAAAGGATGCAGCAATAAAGAAGGAATGTTAGTCAAGTTACCTTATTTGGTCCTAACCTTTCCTAATCCTTCACCATTTAATTTCCAGCTGCAAAAGAGGATCCTTAATTACTGTAGGACACTTAAATCATGATTCTAGAAGACCTAAACCCATTCCTATAGGATGTCGCACCTACCTCTTGAACTTTCCCTCCTTGCCGCACAAAGGACATTCACTTTCCTATTTTCCTTACAACAAACCACATTCCCTTTCTCTCTAGGGTCTACCACAACTCCCTTTCCCTTTCCCTCTTGGATTCTGATTTTAGTTAGCCTTTTTCCTTGTGGATTTAAAGTAAAAACTATTTCCTAAATTTATTAGGGCAAAAACCCTATTTCCCTATTATTTATACATTGTGCGACACAAAAGGGAGGGGAACCACTCTCTCCACCATTCAACCACATTCCATCCTTCACCATAACTCACCTACATCCATCCACCATCAGAATTTATCACTCAAACCTTTACCCATACCTTGTGTCGCAGCAAAGATGAAGAAAAAGGACCCTTTGAGTGCTTGTTATTCAAGTTTGGATTGCTGGATCATTCTTAGGTGTAATCTATCTTTTGTTTTCAATGTTTAAGTTTATTTATCTTTGTTTTACAAACATGAGGAGCTAAACTCGTTTTAGCTAGGGGAAAATTCAAAGCCATGAACATATTTGCAATATGAATTGATTACTTCTAGTTGTGATTTCATAAATTGAGAATGCAATTTGCTTAACTGTTTTATTCAAAACTTATTCTTGTTTGTGGATTAAGGATGCATACTTAGTTTGCATGCATGAATTTGATGCTAGAATATAAGGGAGTTTCACATAATCGTTACAAACTTATATTCACAAGTAGTGAAGGTCGCTGGTCACGATCGCGTTAAGTTAAATTCCTGGCATGAGTATCATGATGTCATAGTTATGAATGCTTTGTCAATGCTTATGATTTTCATAGAGTTTAATGATCTTTGATTGTATCTCTATTATGATGTGCATGTAGGGGACTATTGAAGAATAATTTGGGTTGATGATGCGTATCCTATCCAATTCAATGATTTAAGGAAAATCTGAGGGTTAATTAGTGATGGCACGGTTAATCTGGGGCATTGTCATTCATGGTTTATCGAAAAAGCAATTGGAGATCGATTTGTATGCAAGTGTGTCATGTGTGGAGAAGGACCCTCTAGCTAGCCCATCATCCATTTAATTCACCAAATTCGTCCAACTTTGTTTAAGTCTTTAACTCACTTGTTTTCACTTTAATTTCGTCTAAAACCCAATCCCCTTTACTTTAGAGTGTTAACTAGTTAGAATCTGTCCAACTTGAGTCTTTTATTGTTTTGAGTCAAATTAAAGTTAGAATTCGTCCAAATAACTCCCTAGAGTCTGTTTTGAGTCTATTTGCTTGCTTTGTGCTTTTTTGAGTCATTCTAGTTAGTTTTGAGTCTTTTCAGTTTGTTTTGAGTTCTTTGAGTCTAGTTAAGTGTTTTTAGCCTAGTTTTGTGTTTTTGAGTCAGTTTAGAGTAGATTAGCAATCCCTCATAATCCCCAGCTTAGAACGATCCCTACTTGCATACATACTACAATTTTTAATAAGAGGGTTTAATTTGTGTGCTAATTTTTATCACATCAACGGACCACATTCAGAGAACATTGAGCATGGGCACATCTCATGGAGCAAAGCACTTCTTGGAAAAATCGCGGCATAGGAAAAGTAAACCCCAACACACTACTATAAAAGAGGCTATCACTGGCGGTGTAAAAACAGACAATAAAACCCAATTACTGTCGGATTTTTGGTAAAAATCTGACATAAAGTTATGCAATGTTGAATAGGTGAAGCGACACCATTGCTACCGTCACCAAAAGGGTATTGACGTTGGTTAGTCCCCTTAATCCGCCACCAAGAAGCAAAATAATATAAAATAAAAAAGAACAACATTGTTGCTTAAAAGCGACGTCCAACATTATGTCGGTTAGAAGCGACGTTAAGTTCTGACATGATGGTGGTTCTAAGCGACGTCAAGCAACAATTAAAGAATTAAAATATCAAACCTATTGTCAGTCCTAACCGACATCACATAAGAGTTAAACAAATAAAATACTCAAACTACTGTCGGTTTTAACCGACATTACATAACATATGAATACATAAAATAATTATTATGTTGTCGTTCATAAACGACACCAAATATATTAATAATAAAAATATATCTTTTTCCATTTTTAATTAATAATAATTAAAATAAATTATATAACAATAAATCCCACCATATGTCAATGAAAAAACAAACAATTTTAAGCAAACTTCATATTAAAAATAAATTTTCTACCAACTATATATTAAATTTAAAATATACAAATTCTTCCCAAACTCTTGCAAAAGATTTTGAATCGGTTGTGTGGTTCATAGTTTTTAACTGCCAATTATGCTTATTTTTTTCGGCATAAAAGAATTTATTAGACAAATTTCAAGGTAAAATAAAATAAATCATGAAACATTTACCTTTGTTTTTTCTTTATTCCAGTATGCCACTATCGAAATAATTCTGTAATCTCTAACCTCTGCCGCTACATGTTTTGAAAACGCACTAGAATTATAATAATGCATTTTCCAGACGAATCAAACGAACAAGGATGTTCTTTCCAATTCGGAATTGAGGGTCCGCATCTCTGTTGAGTTGATCCTTATAAATACAGAAAAAACAATTAAAAACCAAGAATCAAAAATAAATTTTCAATTTAAGCATAAAACTAGTTAGAATACAAAACAGAAACTAAAATTAATAATCATAATAATTTAAAAATGAACCACCTTCGAGCTCTTCCTCTTTGAATTGGAGTTCCTCAAAAAGTTGATCTTCAAAATGGTGATCCATAGAAAATCGGGAAGGAGAAGAGGAAAAACAAAAAAGGAGGAAGAAAGGGACGCACGGATGAAATGGGGAAGGAGAAGAAGAAAGACTAAAATCAGGGGAGAAACGAAAGCACGGATGAAATGGGAAAGAGAGGGGTTTAAATATGGGTACTTAGTTGGCGTCGGTTTAAACCGACATTAATTGACTGACGTCGAATTAAATGTAAATGGCGTCGATTTTAACCAACCCCAACCTGACACACTTTACTGATATTCACATCGAGTTAAATGAACCAGTCAACTTTTTAACACTCTTTATTGAAAATATGGCGTCGGTTTAAATTGATGTTGGTGTCGGTCTTAACCAACACCAACTTCTGAGACACTTTTTGAAATTCATGTAGCGTCGGTTTAATGAAACTTGTGTCGAATTAAAAGATGATAACGTCGGTTAAAACTGACACTAAGTCTGAGAATACATTTCCTCTGCAAAACAAGTAGAAAATTTCCCACCTAATATTTCAAATTATCCATCCATTTCCCGCCTAATGTTTATCCATCCATTTCAAATTATGTGATATAGCATTTTAAGATTTTAATAAATAATATTTAACTTGAATAAAATAAGTAATAAAAAACATAAATATAATTTTATTATAAAATATCATCACATACTAATTGAAACATAGTCTAATTAATACTTAAAATATATAAAATAATTAGTATCAGTTTTAAATTGAAGATCAAATTCATTCATAAATATAATTTTATTATAAAATATCAGTGTAAATATTTTAAATTGAAGATCGAATTCATTCATTGTATTCATATAGGGTCAAGGAGTGTAGCTATAAAAAAATAATCAAAATCAGAGTTAAAATAACCGTTAAATCATGATTTTTTGTTTTATAACCGTCGAAAAGTTTTGTCCCATTACTTGATCTCTGAATGTTTGTTTTTTGCAATTTTTGGCGTATGCGATCTCGAAGTATATACAAACATGTTTGATGGTTGGATTGTTGAAACTAGTTTCGTTGAATGCGTATCCCATCAAAACAATAGATTCACTAACACTTGAGAGTTTATTCATGCTTTCATTAAGTATAACATAAGATTTTGTGGTATCCACTAGTGTTAATATTTTAAATTGATGATCGATTTCATTCATTGTATTCATATAGGGTCAAGGAGTGTAGCTATAAAAAATAATCAAAATCGGAGTTAAAATAACCGTTAAATCGTGATTTTTTGTTTTATAACCATCGAAAAGTTTTATCCCGTTACTTGATCTCTGAATGTTTCTTTTTTGCAATTTTTGGCGTATGCGATTTCGAAGTATATACAAACATATTTGACGGCTGGATCGTTGAAACTAGTTTCGTAGAATGCGTATCCCATCAAAACAATAGATTCACTAACACTTAAGAGTTTATTTATACTTTCATTAAGTATAACATAAGATTTTGTGGTATCCACTAGTGCAAATATTTTAAATTGAAGATCGAGTTCATTCATTGTATTCATATAGGATCAAGGAGTGTAGCTATAAAAAATCATCAAAATCAGAGTTAAAATAACCGTTAAATCGTGATTTTTCGTTTATAACTGTCGAAAGTTTTGTCCTATTACTTGATTTTTTAATGTTTGTTTTATGTAATTTTTGGCATATGCGATCTCGAAGTATATACAAACATGTTTGACGGTTGGATCGTTGAAACTAGTTTCATAGAATGTGTATCCCATCAACCATCGAAAAGTTTTGTCCCGTTACTTGATCTTTGAATGTTTGTTTTTTGCGATTTTTGACATATGCGATCTCGAAGCATATACAAACAAGTTTGATGGTTGGATCGTTGAAATTAGTGTCGTAGAATGTGTATCCCATCAAAACGATAGATTCACTAACACTTGGAGTTTATTTATACTTTCATTAAGTATAACATAAGATTTTATGGTATCCATTAGTGTAAATATTTTAAATTGAAGATCAAATTCATTCATTGTATTCATACAGGGTCAAGGAGTGTAGCTGTAAAAAAATCATCAAAATCGGAGTTAAAATAACCGTTAAATCGTGATTTTTCGTTTATAACCGTCGAAAAGTTTTGTCCGTTTAATTGATCTCTGAATGTTTGTTTTTTGCGATTTTTGGCCTATGCGATCTCGAAGTATATACAAACAAGTTTGACGGTTGTATCATTGAAATTAGTTTCGTAGGATGCATATCCCATCAAAACGATAGATACAATAACACTTAAAGTTTATTTATACTTTCATTACGTATAACATAAGATTTTGTGTTCCCACCACATTGTCACATATATTCTTCTCAATATGCATAACATCAAGATTGTGTCAAATCAACAGATGCCTCAAATAAGGAAGAGAAAACACGAGGAGGGTATCCACCAGTCGTCACCTAAAACTGACATTGTTTTCAAAATATTTTAAAAAATTGAAACCGATGTCGGCTACAACAGACACCGGCTTTGAAAATATTTGTTTAAACCGACGCTAACATTATGTTAGTTACAACCGACACCGGGTTTCAAAATTTTTAATAAAAATTAAAACCTATGTCGGCCACAACCAACACTGTCTTTGAAAATATTTAAAAACTATCATTAGTGTCGCCCAGAACCGACACCAATTATCTTTTAACCGACGCTAACGTTATGTCGGTTAAAAGCGACACAGTTTTTTTTTTTTTAATGTAGACAAGAAAATTAATTTTTTCTTACCTAGAAACAACAAGAAGATGAAGCAAGCAACGAAAGACGATCCTTTGCACAAGCAAGATGTAGAAGATAGCTAGATGAGAGGGGAACAAATATCCTCTAAACTTTCTCTCTCTCTTGTAGGGTAGAATAAATTGCTCTCCAAAGTTGATTTAATAATTCACTTAAGGTGGACTTAAATAGGCTTTGAGAGTGTTGATTCACAAAACCGGAGGGGTCTTGGAACAACGTAAATCCGATCGTGAATCTGCAAGAAAGTAAATAACACAAGATGTATCGTGGTTCACCCCAATGTTTGGGCTACGTCCACACTGATATTGTATTTCTCTAAGAGGATTGTGAGGGAGAGAGAGAGCCTCTGTAATGAGAGTGAGGCTTTGAGAAGGTGAGAGTCATGCCTAAGAATTGGTCTCCCCTAATGAGGAGAGTGAGGAGTCCTTTTATAGAATAAGGGATTCTCACTTATTACATATTTGCCCCTTCCTTTATTACATAATTACATTTGACTCATCCGAGTATTTATACGAGATCTAAATACGGAGGCCCTAAGTATGGTACAAACAAAGAGAAATTTATTTCCCATTCCTATAAGGATCTAATTGCTTATTAAAGAGGGAATCTACATCAAAATAGGAAGCAGTCCTAAGTTTCCTAAAGCAAGAAAATCTCTACACCTGTTACCTTTTTCTATAAGCAGCCCAACAGGTGTAGGGGCATTTGTGGAGCCAAAAATAATCACAAGGTAACACGTAGATCTTTGGATAAAAAAGGACAAAAATACCCTTAAGGCACATCGAGATTCCTACGCGCGAGCAGCGGGCAATCATCCCTCAACCAAGTCAAAAGTGCCCAAAATAGGTAACAATTCAAAACCTGTTTTGTCCATCCTCATCAAATCCTCTCCACAATGTAACTCCCAAATCATTCCCTTTTATTATATTAACTAGGTAATCAATTAGGCAATTATTCTATTAATTGGCTAATTAATTAGTTAATTATTCAATTATGCACAATTAAACACAAATCAAGAACCTAGCCCACAAAGAGAGCCAAGTGGCCGGTCCTCTCTCACCCAAGGAGGCTGGCCACACCCCTATAAAAGCCTTCTCATTCTCTCCAAAACTCAATTCCAATTCTATTTGCTAAATTCTCAAAATTCTCCAAACATTTTTCCCTCAAATTTCTAACTTTGGCATCGGAGGTTCTTTAGCCAAAGCTCCCCCCAATTCATCGTAGGCGCGTGAGGCTCTTGGCCTTGACCTAAGATGTTATTTGTTTTGTAGATGCAATTTTGTCCAAGATCAAAGAGGAAGCAATTTGCATCCATATATATATATATATGTATATGTATGTATGTATGTATGTATGTATGTATGTATATGTATATTACATTTTTCACACTTCTACATTAATTAATATTTATGTGATACTTGAAAGACAATATGTTTTTATGTTTTGAAGTAATTTAAATATATTTTCCTTAACGGATAACGGATCGAGTTATATTGCTATGAATATTAACGTGTCAAATTTAGGTTGGATCGTATTATCCATTTATTTAACAGATGTTACATGACATAATTCATTAAGATATCGAATAAAACACAAAAACGAGCACAAAAAAACATAATACGAACGCAATGTCTAATTGACGTTGCTTGAGTAGTTGCATCTTATTTTAGCAAGCGGGGATAATTTTGGAAAACGCAAACCTAGAGAGAATAGATTTTTATTTTATTTTATTTTATATTTAAAATTAGAAGAAGAATTGGGATTTAGGAACCCTCCGGCCTTCACCGCTCAGCTTACCCCTCTCTCTCTCTCTCTCGCTCTCGCGATTCTCATCGCATCTGAGTAGCCCAGCCAGTCCTTTATTCAGCTAGCTACGTCCCTGGTTTCTCACATTGCGCTGCGCACCAACTGTTTGTTTATATGTCTCACTGAGAAAAACAAAAGACAGAGAAAGTAATTCCTCTTGAGGTATCGAGATTGCTATGGAGGAGGAGAAACCTCTATCAACTTTACCGGAGCCATCTGTTGCAGCAGTCCCAATTGCTCCAGTCCGCGCTCCTCCCCTCAGACCGCCGCCGCCAGTAAATGGGGAAGCCAGGACGAGCACAAGTGACTCCGATGATTCCGACTCGGAGGAGCCTCCACGAGCTACCGGCGTTTCGGGTGGGGAGTACGAGATATCGGAAGAGAGCAGAGTGGTGAGAGAGCGGCAGGAGAAAGCAATGCAGGAACTGCTGATGAAGCGCCGTGCTTCTGCTCTTGCTGTTCCCACCAACGACATGGCCGTGAGGGCTCGTCTTCGGCGGCTCGGCGAACCCATTACTCTCTTCGGGGAGAGAGAGATGGAAAGGCGAGACAGGTTGAGGATGATCATGGCGAGGCTGGATTCGCAAGGGGAGTTGGAGAAGTTGTTGAAAGTTCATGAGGAGGAGGAGGCTGCAGCTTCTACTGCTGCAGTGGAGGATGGTGATGATCAAATTATTCAGTACCCTTTTTACACTGAAGGGTCCAAAGCTTTGTTGAATGCTAGGATTGACATTGCCAAGTACTCCATTAGGAGGGCGGCCTTGCGGCTCGAACGGGCTCGAAGAAAGAAGGACGACCCAGATGAGGATATGGATGCAGAGTTGGACTTGGTTTTGGAGCAGGCAAAAAGTTTGGAACTTGATTGCAGTGAGATTGGGGATGATAGGCCACTTTCGGGTTGTTCTTTCTCACATGATGGGCAACTGCTTGCCACTTGGTATGTATATCCTTGCCTCTCTTTTATGTATAATTGAATTGCAAATTTAATTGATTGCTAAGTTTGATAATTTATGGTTTATTCCCTGCTATAATGCTATTTGATTTTCGAGGACTATGGCTATCTTGAGTTGAGAGGTAAACATGTCAGTATACTGTATAAGTCAAGAAAAAAAGGTTTCATCCTTTTCGTATTAAGATTCTATTGCTAACTAGGTGTAGGAGGGTGGTCATGATTTATTTCCTTTGCTAGTGTTGTAGGTTTTGTGAGACTATACTATTGTATGTACAAGAGGTTGAATTAATTTTTCTTGTGTTGTTTTGCTTTTGTCAGTGCTATAAGTGGAGTGGCCAAGTTGTGGAGCATGCCTGAAGCAAAGAAGGTTACCACTTTAAAGGGACACACAGAGCGACTGACTGATGTTCAGTTTTCTCCTGTGCATAACCTCTTAGCAACTGCCTCTGCTGACCGGACTGCAAGGTTGTGGAACACAGAAGGAACTCAGCTGTTGACATTTAAGGGCCATTTGGACCGTCTGGCACGAATTGCCTTCCATCCATCAGGTAAGTACTTGGGTACGACTAGCTTTGACCAGACTTGGAGGTTATGGGATGTAGAAACTGGTGAAGAGTTGCTTCTACAAGAAGGTCACAGTAGGAGTGTCTATGGGATAGACTTCCATCCTGATGGATCATTGGTGGCATCCTCTGGACTGGATGCACTTACTCGTGTTTGGGACCTCCGTACTGGTAGAAGTATTCTTGCCTTGGAAGGCCATGTCAAGAAAGTGAGACTCTAAGTTTTATCTACTATTATTTGAGGACTATTAATTATAATTTTTTATTGTTCATGATTCATTCATGTATTTGGCTATCTTTCAGGTTCTTGCACTCAGTTTCTCAGCAAATGGCTATTATTTAGCCACTGGGGGTGAAGACAACACTTGCAGAATATGGGATTTGAGAAAAAAGAAATCCATATACACCATTCCAGCACATTCCAATCTCATATCACAGGTCAAATTTGAGCCACAAGAGGGATATTTCCTTGTAACTGCTTCATATGATTTGACAGCAAAGGTATACGTCTTTTCAGACCCTTGATTTCTAAATTGATAACGAGTTGTAGTTATTATTTGTTATTACTATTTTGTTTGTTTCACATCTTGACTATGAAATATTTCATCTTTGCCAGATATGGTCAGCCCGAGATTTTAAGCCTGTCAAGACGCTTTCTGGACATGAAGCAAAAGTTACATCTTTGGATATTTCTGGAGGTAAGTTTCCTCGTCCAAGTCATGCAATTCTTTTTCATTATTATTTCTTGTTTCACCAACCTAAGTATGCTGGGACTTTATTGATAAAAAGTATGGATGGATCTTTTGGGTGTATGACTGTATCATGGCATAGTTCTAAGTGTAATAAGATATTGATGGGTGGAACGAAGTGGGGCAGGCAGAGCTGTGAACATATCTCACCTTTTGGTATGTGTAATGTACACCTTTTGATATATATTGTGTACATATGTGACATATAGGCACTCTTACATTTTTCACCCGTTCCTAACTTTGTACTATATTAGGTCGGTACTTTTTTTCTCCCTTATATAGTAGGTTCAGACTTTCTTCTGTGTACCACTGCAATCTGACCTTGTCATCGTGTGTTGACTTCACCAAGTTAGACCATCTCCAAAGGAGATGTCAAATTTTAAACATAAAATTTAAATTTGATGGCCTATGTGGCACTCTGACATCTTTCTAAGTTTTTCTCTCCACCCGATATGTCAAATTAAAATATTATTTTATTATATTATTTCTTTTCATAATTTCTGTTTTATAATTACAAATTTGATTACATTAATTTCTTTTTGTTATTTTATTCCATTATTTTATTTTCATAATTTCCCAGATAGCATTTACAGCAGAATGGGCATCTGAATTGATACCCAAGACATAAAAAACTGAGGCTTCTGAGCTGCAAAGTTATTTAAATCAGCTCGATAAGTTTGATACCTATATAACTTCAAGCCGTCTGGTTTTCTTCTTTTCTTTTAAATTGGATTCGAAAAAAATTGAATCGATACAATTTCGCATAGCCTCTTCCCTTTGATTCAAATGCATTGCAAGATTCAACGGTCAAATATTCAGTACTCAAATACACACCAAATCCTAAAACCCATTTGCGAAAAAGCTCCATAGGCCTATCAAGAAGAAAATGAGGAATTACTGGCTGGAGAGAACGCCCAGCTTCAAAGATTTGTGGCGGAGTTGAGTTTTCTCTGAACCAAGAAGCTGGGTTTTGGAATTTGCAGACTGATATTTTCAGAGTTGGTGAGGGTGTGGGAGGAAGATAAATGTTTTCAAACAATAATAAAATTAATAAAAAGCATGTAATAATTAATCAATAAAAATTTGAAACTGCTGTCAATTTTGACAGCAAGGGTGAGAGCTGCCATTCCATGTCATGCCACATCAAATTTGGTTTTTCGGTTGGAAAACAATGTTGCTGCCTTTTTTTACTGTTAATGATGATTTGGACATTTTGACTTGGCAGTAGAGAACCTGTCAAAATAAAGTGATAATTATGCTCCTCTCTTTGGGCTTCAGTTACTAAAGAATTTAAAGACGTGTCTTCTCTTGTATTTTGCATAATTGGAGAGCAGCCGTTATCTAATTCTGTGCTGCTATCTTCCTTTCCCCATTGTAATTTTTTTTTTCCTTTTGATATTAGAATGATAATGTTTCTATTTAAAAAAGTGATAAGTTGTAGCTGTTTAGATTGAGTCCTTGAAGCAGGTTTGTTGCGGTCAGTTTGTACTTAGTTTAGAATTTCAAACAGTAAAGTCTCACCCAGACATTTTAAAGTCAGTACTTGAAACCCCAAACTCTCACCAGTTATTAGTTCAACCCTACCAGCTGCTATTTGTAGCTGTTACCTGAGGAGGTATTGCATCATTCTTTGTATTGTTTTTCTGTGGTGAGAAGTGGGATTTCTCGGTGGAACTTCACAGCTTCACAAGTAAACATATTTATTTAAAAGGAATTGTTCAGAAGGATTGGTTCTGAAAGAATGTTTTTGATTGCATGATGTCATAATTAATGAGGCAATGTTCATATGAATTAGAACAATAGTAAATTAGAAAAACCACATGGACAACGACAAAATTTACACAAAAACACTTCAAAAGCTCAATAGGAGAAAAAGCCCTTTTCTATCCACTTGTCATACTCTAATTGATTCTTAGTTGTGAAATTCTTTTGGTGCCCTTAACCTTACAAAGTCGGCCTGGGTTTTTTTACCTAAAGTATTTGTAGCTGTTACCTTAGCCTCTCCATAAATTGGGGTAAGGCTAGCCGACATTCACCTCTCCCAGACCCTGCGTAAAGCGGGAGCCTTATGCACTGGGTACGACCTTTTTTTTTTATTGAGCTTGAAGTCTTTTTCTCTAAAGTGTAATGCTTTCAAGGGCTTCTAAGGGGCCCTTAGAACAATCGTATCTTGAGCTAGTGGCACTGTTCAATATACATTGTCTGAGATTATGTGTATATATATGGGTTTTGGATATGAACATATGCCTTGCCTTGTAATCCTAGGTCAGGAGCTCTCTGCGCTTCTCGCAGGCATGCTTCCTGGACGGAGCATTGTAGTGAAAGCAAACAAACTTCAACAAGAAACAACCTTTTGTCTGTTGCAGCTCAAGACAACTCATTAACCTGCAGATGTCCTCCACTTAACCCCTTGCCCCTTTTTTCTTCCAGTTCTCCATTTTAATTTCCCTCTCTTTGACACTATTTTGGAAATACCTAAACACTGTATTTTCCTTTTTTATCTTTATGATATATGATATCTATGTGTCACAGCCTTTCTAATTCTGTCCCGTAGACCCTGTAACTGCACCCACCGTTCTTTTTTTTCTTCTTGCTTTTCTTTCATTCTTGGGTTTTGTTTGTAATTAACTAGTTTCTAAAAGCTTTTCTTAACCTGCTTGTGCTTTATAATAAATTCTCAAAATGAGAGTACTTTTTTAACCTGCTCAGGTATTTCTTCGAGTGACTAGTTATCTAATTGTTGTTCTGGAAAGCTAGTTTCTGGATTAACATCCGAACTTATGTTGTTGATAGCAGATGGGCAACAGATTGCTACTGTATCACATGACCGAACCATCAAACTGTGGTCCAGCCGTTCCAACAAGAAGGATCAAGCAATGGATGTGGATTACAGTACCAATGAGAAGGATCAGGCAATGGATGCGGATTAGGACCTGCCCAATTCTAGATAAACTTTCAAAAGATGGTAAAGAGGTGGCGGTTACTTGTAGATGCATGGATTATAGTGGAGACAGTTTCGTCAAGGCTAAAGCTTCTGTTCGAGTTTAAGATCATAACGTTGGTTCTAGCTTTTAAAATCATAAGGTACATGAGATGATGTCCCTTAGAACATGAAAAACATGTACAATGCTTCTTGAGCTGTCTTCAGACACAACCCTTGCTAACTGGCAGATATCTGTGTTCAAGTTAATTTTTTAATTGTGAAGGAACCCAGGTGGAAGAGGGTTTTTGTTAAACTGCCAAAATCCTCCCTGAACTTGTACTTGGCTTTCGATTATTCGTTTTGTTATGTAATGTTGAAGGCTTGCGGTTCTTGTTATTTTCGTTGACGTATTGTGAATTGTTAGGGAAACACTGGGTTGATTCGCGCAAGGTGTCGTCTCTCCGATGGTTTCGTGTGTTTTCGGTGAAATTTTCCGATTGTTTTAAACTCGGATGTAAAGCTTTCCCTTTTGTTGTGAGTTTATCTGATGCTGACCAAAGATAGAGCTCGTGAAACACTAACAAGCGACGAAAAAGAGGCCGATGTGCGTATGTTCAAGGATCAAGACTACTTAAAAAACAATCACCGCTAGTTGCAAACGACAGCTCACGACCCGCATCACCGATAATCTTTTTAAAAATTAGGTTTGATTTTCTCAAAAAATAAAAGTACATATTTCAACTTCAAGTGCCAAAATACAAATTTTGTCTGTCTAAATTTAACGTTTATCATCTTTCTTTAACATAGTATAAACAAATATAAGTTGGAACCATCTTAAGGATGTCAAAATTTCAAACCAGTCATTTGTATTTTAACCAAAAAATGTTCTCTCTAGCAGCCATCGACTCGCCTGCGGGAAATTATACACTACAACATGCTTCCACCGATTAGACCCAAGTTACTTTCATCTCTTCCGCCTCATTTGTACCAGCCAGCAAGGAAAAACCTCAGCAGGAAACAGAAGCAGCATGCCATAGCCTGTTGCATGAATGCATCCAAAACATGTGATTTTTAAATAACGCGATTAAAACGCAAGCATGCACGTGAACCCAAAGAGAAGAAACAAAAGGGTGACCAAGAAGAACACCCGAGATAACAAAACACAACAAAAGCATGGAAAAAACAACCAACTCAACAGTGCTCGTAAAGGACCTAAGACCAACTAGAACGTAGCCACTTTTCACTCGAGTGAAATTCTCTGGGAAACTGAAGCCCAGAGAACAGACAAAAACTGAACTCTATCCCAAAGAACCTCCATACCAGTACCTGTCCGGATTGAACACACAGAATATCTTAACAAGTTTCTTGAATGCATCCAAGGTACAGAACAGTGGGTTGCAAATGTTGAATAACACAACATTACTACAAATGTGCATTATCTTCGGACACCAGGTTAACCGTTTGTAAAACCACTAAAAACCCACTCTAAAGAGATGGATACATGTTTAAAGCAATCTATCAAGACTTAAACCCCTGGCAAGAGGTTAGAATTAGAATAGCCATGGGTTTGATCCAAAGCCAATGTACCAAGAAAACAATCAACTGAGACTTAACCGCACCATATTGGGGTGAAATACATGGATCCTTAATTCACTATGTGGGCGTCTTAGTACCCGATTCTCCAAATACATCTGAGAAGCATATTCATGATATATTAGAATATCTAGTTGGGGTACATTGTAAATTTATAAGGATAATTCAGCTTGATCAACTTATAAGGGTAGGGGCCTGACTGACATGGCATTATCAAAATGGGAAACAGAAACACTCATGCGCTGGAAGGATTAAGGTAGTTCAGCTGGATCTTTCCCTATTGCTTAAAAATGCAGGTTATAGGCAAAACTAGCATGAATAATCACCTGGAAAACTAGAAGAGAGACGCAAAGTGACTTCTCCGTCATCCTGCCAAATTGTCTTAGAAAAAGGTTTACAACTGTCCCATCCTTTGTCCCAGTCAGAAGTCCAGTTTCAGGATCAAACCTGAAGTAAAAAGACATGCGAGACGTTTATAAGGATCATTCCCATAAGATGCCTGAGGCAATTCCTAAACTGTTTGTTAGAATTTTTACAAAGTTACCTAGGCAAACGATGCCGTGGACATGGAACAATTCCAGCAAGCTGAAAAAACGAAACAGTATAAGATGCCTTGCATCTCATGAATTTTAGATGTCATGTGTGTGAATGTGTGTGTGTGTGTGTGTGTGAGAGAGAGAGAGAGAGAGAAGAGAGTCAAACCTGGGGCACTGACAAGAGAAAGTTCAATACTTGAGGTGCAAAGAATATCAGGAGTGTTTCGCTGAACCAAAATTAGAAAGAAGAAAAGAGTTAATCATCAACGACTGTATGACTGCTAGAAATTAGTGTACAAAAAGTACATACAAGGAAAGAAACAGCCTCATTGCATAGGGTGTACATTGTTAATTTTTACTACGTTCTGTGGGCTCAGCTCATAAGAATTATACTTTGACCCCTTCATTCGATGCAAATACTTCATACTTAATCTCTTTACCTAGAAGATGATCATGACAAGATCAACTATTTCTTTCTCACAAATTGCACCTAAGTAGTACAGCTTAAGGTTCACTTCTTAAACATCTTTCTGTTATGAGAGTATACATGAGAGGAAAAATGACCCCTCTGATATGAGATTTTTAGGGTTAAGCAAAAGCAGAAACAACCATATTTGCATAAAAATAAAAAGATAAAATGAGAAATTATTAATTGAAACAAGAGAGCATAATTTTGACCTTCCAGCCATGTCACAGATTTGAAAGAAAGAAACAACGAATTCACCCTAGTTCCTTTTAGCTATGCAAAATTGTGAGTTCCAGTTAGAGAACTGTATAGTGATAAGGATTCCCCATATTACGGCAGGCCACAATAAAAAATATGCAAATTAAGATCCACATCATTTGTATCAAAAGTGAAATTGAAAGCATAGTTAGTAAAATACATAACAGGTATTGTATGTGAAAAATACATACGTGTATTATTTGGCAACTTTGCCAAAAAAAATAGTTTGAAAAATTCGGCCATTTTTTAAATATTAATATTTTATGTATTTACAATATATATTTATTTTCAGTTCTTTGATAATATGTTGAAAATCAGTATAGAAAATGCGATTTTTATATGTTTTATTGAAAAATGTGTCAAATTAACATGCATTAAAAGCAAAAAATATGTATGTTCGTGTATAATACGTGTAGAGTAATTTGGAGGTATAAAAAACGTGCAGTTTAACGAATCATTAAAACGTGCAAGGAAAACAAAATTTTTTTATTAAAAATATGTATGTACATGTATAATACGAGTATTATACGCGAATTTACTAACTATAATTGAAAGATGATTGAGAACGCACCTAAAATGGCCTAAAATCCCAGCTACAGCCATCGTCATTCCAGCAAAATATGTGTAAGTATCTCCAACAAAAGCTGAAGAAGGATACCTAAATAAAGAGAAACGAAAATGTTAAAAGTCTATGAAGAAAGCCATATGCATAAGCAACTTAGTACATAAATACAACAAGCAGCATCACCAGTTGTAAGCGAACAATCCCAAAGAGGTGGCTAGTAAGGGTTGGACAAGATAAATAGAGAATGCATGTGCCATCTTGTACTCAGAATCTGCAGATGCCCCAATTTGCATGATATTATGTATTAAAATCTGCAGATCAGTCACACGAGTCATTTTCATAACAGAGTTGGACTGCAACTGTTTCTTAAATCTGTATGCTTACAGCAGCTGCAATAACGACCGTCTGCCCAACTTCAAGACCATTCAAGCCAGCATGAATATTTATGGAGTTTGTACAAAAAACCGCCAAAAGTCCCATGTATAGTTTATAAATCCATCCTTCACATTAACGAGGAACATATTTATGATGAAGGATAAGAATTCATTTGTTAAAATTACAAGTGTGGTAAACATTTTGGAGATTACTGCATATAAATAGATAATTTCAATTGCTATCTCGTGCATATGATCAATTTATCTATTGTTTCCTCAATCACATAACAGAAAGATGCAGAACTTACAAGTTTCCCTATGTCTCTGTTTACAAGATTCATCCTAGTGACTCAGTTTGATCTAATTTATAGTCAATATTCGTGCCAGTGAATGATAACTGTAATTGTTAAGAAAGAACCTAAAAAACCTAAATCACTTCCACTACACGTTAAAAAAGAATTATTTAAAGAATCAGATCAGATAAATGGAATAACTCCATAGGTGCAAATGCTAATAATTGGTCTGATTCCTTGAAAATCAGAATTGCTGAGCCTAATGTATATGCTAGCAACATAATTACTGCCAAGTACGTGGTTACCTTCTAGTGCACACTTTTATATGCTCAATACTTCCAGAGATAACACATAAACATAGGAGATATCTTTTCCATTTCCCCCAGAGAGATATACACTTTGTACAAATTACATCCTTTACATTTTCTGTTTATGATACTTTGAGATCTTAATGGCCATCTCACTACAATTACGTGAGGGAAAATTAACAGAATTGATCCTAGCATCCTTATTGGTGTGTGTGTATTAGAGGGAGAGGGCAGTATGACGACAGTAACTGTATTGTAGTTGAGTAACTATATTGCGAGAATACCTAGATCCAAAACCTCTAGCCCAGCATATGGAACAAGAGGCTTTGGTATGACGATAGTTGTATGTCCAGCATAGGCCATCAGCAGAGGTAGAGCTGCAATGGATGGCAGAACTAATTTCCTGCTCTTCATAATTACAAGAAAGCACACAGGAATAAAATATAGCATTAATCAGAAGAGCCGTTCTGAACATAAAATGCTATTAAGTGGTAATCTAGATTAGTGACCGGATACTCACACCCTCCAAGGTACATCAAGGACATCATCTACAAATCCAAGCAATACCATAAAGCATATGGATGCTAATGCTGCATTGTATTCGACAAGCCACTGCATGATTCACATATTTAACACTTTAGTCTTCCATCATAAAAAAATAGTCACAATTTGCAGACATAAAGTTCAATACAAGAAACCTTTAAAGCTGATGTCACAAAATAATAAAATTTGTCCAAGTGTTCTCAAAGACATGCCTTGAGGCGAGCTTTATGGCAACGTAGGTCAAAAACAATTAGGCACACCTGATATACGAAATGCTCTAAAGGCGTACGGCTTTTTGGTGAATTGTACGCTTGTTGCGCTTTTGTGTGAAAGACTTCGAGGTTAAGCCTCACAAGCTTCTGGATTTCTAGGATTTTCCACTCCACCCATTGCCTTGCCAGAGGCTAGAGGAAGTTTCAGAGCCTACATGGTGTTCAGATGGGGTTGTCAGCAGTTCTGAATCGTTTTGCTCCAGCTCTTCCTAAGGCCATAAGGCAATGGCCAAGGACCAAAATGAAATTTAAACCCCCATGTATTTAAGGTTTAAATTAAACAAAGCTAACTTTCCAATTTTGTCACTTTAATATCTTTTTTTTGTTCTTTTTTACCTTCTTTCAAGTAAAAAGGTTCAGATAAATAAGAAAATGAATTAAAATGAATTCTTTTGAGATGTTAGTTACCAGAAGTGCCATATTTATAACTTCATCTGAGGCCTCTAGTTGAACCAAGTCAGCTCTAATCACCACCAGTGAACTTCCCTCTATGCCACTTACATCACTAACCACACCAAAGTAATGACCATCTCCTACAACATTAAGCCTGCCTTGATAGCATTATAACACTACCATTTACAAAAGGATGCCTATTTCGGGAAGCATGTCCATGGCTCCATTGAGATTGACTATGATCTTAGTATGCAGTCATATCTTTCTCCCTGCCCATTGGCTTCCTAAGTAGCAATAGCCTTCATTCACGCCCTTAATTATGTAAATAACTACATTAAACAATTTGACAAAAATAAAGAACAAACCGACATAAAGCGTCTCGTGTCACCAAGAACTAAAAGTTTCATCGTTGAGCTAAAAGCTACTGCAGAAGTAGTAAACTGGCATAAAATGTATGTTCCTGAGATCAATGAAAAATAGCACACTTACATTTGAATCTGCAGTGAAGTTAAAATACTGAAATAAGATTCCCAAGACCAAGAAGACAATTCCAACAACAATACCCAGTGACTCAGGCCTGAAAACCAAAAATGGAGCCATGATTATCAAAAATAAAATACATCGGAAGCATGAAGCATCAGATCAATAAACATGAGAAGGTATATTTTGGAAAGTAAAACAGGATCTTCTCCAATAAACAATGAGTATTTCCAGAACAAACCTTATGTCAATCAATCGAGAATCGAAAATGCAAAACCAAATACAAAACTATGGATGACAATCACTGCACTCAATTGTCAAATATATGGAATTTTGTATCTAATTAAAATCTTCATAACCAACAGTCTAAGCAACAAGCTCGAAAGTCTCGAAACACAAGACAGTTGAGGTGCAAATTAGAATGCAACATACCGTATTCATTGCCATGGTCAAATCCTCAAGGTAACAAACATATATCCAGTTCATGAATTCAACGAAAACTAATTCCAGTACATACCCACTTCATAATTTCAATAAAAGGATAATTTAGCGAAAAAAAATTTGAAAAAATACTCACACTTTGACAGTGCCCTGAGGGGTACCCTTCTTGTTAATATCGTAGCCAAAGAGATTGCGCCGGAGGACGTATCTGGAAGCGACGGGGATCATCTTAACGGTGACGAAGAACCCGGCAAGGCTGAGACCAGCATTGATGAGAATCGATTTGCGAAGCTCTGCTTCGATCTTGTAGTGGTAGAAGAGGAGGTAAAAGTATGGGACTGAGAAGAAGAGCACGAGCTTCAGAATTAGGCCTGACTTTGGTGGTGCAATCGGCGGCTCTGCTAATGTGGGTTCTTGGGGTTTTGGCCGTGCGGCGGTCTCGTCTGGTTTGGTTTGTGCCGATGAGTCTGTTGAAGCTCGCTTTCGAGCTACCATGGCTCTCTCTCTCCTCTCGCCTCTCTCCTCTCTCTCTGTGATGATCTGAGTAATAGTTTCTAGTCTTTTATTGAAACTCTGCGTTTAGACTCGGCAAATCATGACTCATGACTCATGACTGTCCAGTTACGTTTCTTCACCTCGTCATTGCACCAGTAGCACGCTGCCAGCTCATCATCCTCGTATTTATCCATCCATCGTATATCGTACGGTCAAAAATTATTATAATTTTTTTATTCAAAATTAAACAAAAATAATACTCAACGAAAATTGACTGCACGATATACAATAAACAGATAGAATGTAAAGATTTTTAGAGTCCTCACAATGAGGATTTGGAAATAATCTTTTGTAAGGATCCGGAGAGGATCCTCATCCATTTTGATCAACCAATTTGATGATGTTGGGTGGAACCAGATCCCCTCCAAACCCTTGTAAATTGAGTTTGCTGAGCAAAGGATCCGGACCGTTGAAATTTAATCCAACGGCTACAAACAGGGAGCCCTCTAAAAGTTATAATAATTATAACCGTTAAATCAAATTTCAACTGCCCGAATCCTTAGCTCAGTAGGCTCAGTTTACAAGGGTCCGGAGGGGATCCGGTTCCATGTTGGGTCCATAAATACTTACACCTAGTTTGAATTTGGTATGTTAACTAAATTTGGTCCTGAATTTTGTGTAAATAAATGTCTTTTTATTTTCACAAAAAAAAAGTGTCTGTTTATACTTAAAATATATATAATTTAATCATAAACTACAAAATAGAATGACATTTATATATTATGAAGTATTAGAACATAATGAAAATATGGAATTTAACAAGTCTCTTACAATTTATTTTTTTTTAAAATGCAAAATGAAAGTTATCTATTTTCTGTCTAAGTGAGTTGCAACTTAGACGGGTGCCTAGGCAAGTCTAGGTGGGCTAGGTGGGTGCCTAGACGGGTTTGGGCGGGTTAGGCGGGTGTTTAGGCGGTCCGTGCACCTCAGCAGGTTTAGGCGTTCTCTCTTAATTTTCAAATGTCTAAGCATTAATCGGGATGGTAACTAGCCACCTAGTGCCTAGGCGGGGATTTAGTGTTAACAACCCATTCTTCCAAGGTGAGTAGAGAGGAACCCAAGGCTATCTCATGGCTGCTCCCAAATCCTAAGGTGATGGAGAATCCAAATCTAGACTCGTGGTAGTATTTGAATCTAAGCTGCAGACATGTGGACTTGAAGCTTGAAAATGGTTACTAAATAAGATTTTAGTTTTCAGAAAACTGAAATCTTATTGGATATTTAACAATCCATTGAGTTTCTAAAATTTTGTTTTACATTTTGGCTTTTAGTGTTTATTTATTTTTTTAAACTGGAAGTCGTTATCATGATTTGAGTGAAAACTGAAAACGAAAACTAAAAAATAAAAATGAAACGAATAGTTAACAAACACCCTTGAAATTTTACAAATTAACCGTCAGTTTACGCTTTTGGTTTTTAGTCAAAAAAAAAAAAAAAAGATTTCAATTTTTAAACAGAAAACGAAATGATAAAGAAAGCCCAAGTACACCTACTAATTTCTAAGCCTCCCCCATAATCATTAGCCCAATTAGCCCAAATACCCATAGGCCCTCGTCTGGCACTCTCTCTTTCAAACGCTTCGTCCTTCGTGGTTCGTGCGACTGAGCTCTGCTCTCTCTCTCACACACACACACACACTCAGGTGAACCTCTCCCTCTCCAAAGCTCTATTTCTCTCTTCCACTCTCTATCTGTCTTACTGGGTTCTTTTATGGGTTAAAATCTGTTGCGGGTTTTTGTTTAATTTTAAGTTTTGATCATGATTTTGGTCAAGTTTGAGCTGTGATTTGGTGGGTATTTTTCTAGGGTTTCATATCAAGGGGTATTTTTTTTTTCTTTTTGGGATTTTGAAAAATTTCTAACACAATCAATTTTTTAGTCAATTTGTTTCTTAGTATGTACGAGTGTGGACCAAATGTCATCAAATTTCCTACGAATTCCTGCCTGAAAACCATAAATATCTTAAATTTCTGCTAATGAAATTAAGTTAGTAAAAAGTCTATCCAATTTTCATCTGTTTATTAGCTATACTGTCATATATGAAATTCAACATCCAGGTCCTAAAGTTTGGATTTTAAAGCCTTACCTGATCTGCACCACTTTCATACTTACTATCGTTTGTTCTTTATTCTGCAGGACTCAACAACATTTCATTTGCCGTATTTTTTGGTCAATAATTTCATTTGCAGGTTAGTCTCTTCATACATATAATACATGTGTGTGTGTGTGTGTGTGTGTGTATTATATAGATATGTTTATCTGCACTGATTGGGTTGTGATATAATTGACTGCTTTATATATGTATGTGTCCATGTTGATAAGAAAAAATAGGGGTTGTAAGAAAAAGCACGGATATAAAACGATTAACTGAAAAACCACACGGATATATGCAATTCCTTGATATATTTTATATCATTATATGTGTCTGGTGGTTCTCCCTCACTTTTCTGGTGCTGTGATGAAGTGTTCCAATTTTATTTTTTTCCCCATTTTGTTGGCCTTTTTTAAGGTTGTATAATACGGATTTCCGTATGATATGAGTATTATATGTTTGAGCTGCAGAAAATGTGTTTTTTTTCCATGTCTATTGAACCAGTACCGAATACGGGCATTAACTAACGATGCTCTCAACAGTGACAAAGCACACAAAAATGTCGACTACCTCTCGCTCGCTGTACCGTTCACTGCGCCTGCGGTCCTTTTCCACAAGCACGAAGCCGACACATCACAACAGCCACCAGCAGAACCACCAGTACACGGAACCCAATTCCTTCATTGGGTGCTGGGAGGCCCCCAAGGACCCCAAGGAGGCTGAGGCCAAGCTTGCGCAGCTCCGCCGAGACTACGCCAAGCAGGTCAAGGAGGTCCGCAAGGAGTATATCAAGGAGGTCGAGGTCATGAGGCTCGAGAAACTTCGCAAGGACGAGGCTTGTAAAGAAGCCCTTAGGCTCCAGAACGAGGAGCGCAAGAGGCTCAAGGCAGAGGCTGCAAAGGTCCGCGCCCAGCAGCGTGAGGTTGCCGAGCAGGAGTTCCGGCAAACGCTGGTATGTGCAATCTGATTTTTCTCCGATTTTGATTTTGTTCCAGTGTTTGGTTGCTGAGAAAGTGTGGGAAATGGAAGGAAATTTTTGGGTTTTTAATTAATTTGAAATTTTGGGTTTTTGGTTTTTTGGGTTTGTCATGTGGAAATGGGAGGGCAGAGGAGAATTTGAGTTGGTGAAGTTTCTGATTTGTGTTTGCTTCAAATTTAGGTCTTCTAATTGGTGTTGATTATCTGTTTTGTTGTTGGAAAGGTGAGAAAAAGGAGAAATCTTTGAATCCTTGAATCTTTTTTGGCTTTTCAGTTTGGTTTGTAAAAGAAAATGGGAAGATCTAATAGGAGTAGACAGTAAAGGGTCCAGTAGTTAGGAATTGGCAAGATTGATATGTTAGCGTCTTTGTTATTTATGCGGAAATGTTAACCCATAAAAGCATTAGAAAGTAAGACATTCATAATGGATCTATTTGTGCTGTTGTGCTATCCAACTCTTCTGATGATATTTCAGTCTATTCATTGATAATATGCATGGTGCATTTCTGACCATGATCTCAAAACAATTTTCATTTGGTAAAAAGTAAAAGCTGACATTCATTTGTATGCTTGGTAAACCTTGAGATATTTTTAGGTTTAATTTCCTTTACCAAATTGTTTCTTAATAAAAAAAAGGCTTTTAAGAAGGTCCTTAGAGTTTGGAGTCCAAATCGATGTTGTTTAACTTAACATTTGATTAGAACCCTAATCTGGTGGTTTATAAATGTTCAATGGTGAAATTTGTCCCGTTAAAATAAAATTAATTATCTTGTTAAGTGTTGATCAAAAATCTGGTTTGGCATATTCGTTTAGTTTCCATTCCTGTACCAACTAAAACTTGAGTAAATGTTTATAGTCATTGATGAAAAAAAATAGTTGATACTGGTGTCTTGACATGTTTTATTTAACAGTCCGAGCTCATACCGTGATAACATGAATAATGAGGGTTAAATTAATTATCTTGTTAAGCGTTGATCAAAAATCTGGTTTGGCATATTCTTTTAGTTTCCATTCCTGTACCAACTAAAACTTGAGTAGATGTTTATAGTCATTGATGAAAAAAAAATAGTTGATACTGGTGTCTTGACATGTTTTATTTAACAGTCCGAGCTCATACTGTGATAACATGAATAATGAGGGTTAAAAAAAATTCGGTGAACTTAAATGTATCGACTGTCAGAGATTTCCTTGATCATTTAAAGAAATATATAGCTTTAGTGGTGTGGGGGGAAGTGGTGTTTTGTTTGAGGTAGAAGGTAAAGTCGTCGTTTTCCTTGGTAGAGTTCTCCTTTTAGAGTGTTCAAGCTTTTCCAACTCTATCTCTCCTCATGTAGTTGAGATTGCATTGCTTAGATGAAAGGATCAAGTGTATCAGTCGGGGATGCAACTTCCTTTGCCGTGGTTTTGGCAGGGACATGTGGGATTTGTTCTTTGTTAAGTATGCAAGGTTTGAATATCTAAAGTAAATTCACATGATTAATTGTGGCATGCGAGTCTACCTTCACGGGTTACATAAATAAATGACAATTTTATACTTGATTGAAAATCTTTATCCAATCAATGTCCTCGAGAGGAAGGAAAGAGAGCTGGTTAATTTTTCTTTTCTTGTTCGACACTGCATCTATGTTTCTTTCACTTGTCTTACGTGTTATGATTTGTCTAAATGCACAGTTGAAAGAAAGAGCAGAGAAGCTTGAGAATTGGAAGATGAAGGAAAAACAGAAAGAAGAGATGAAAAAAGATGAGAAAGAACTGCTGCGACGTAAGAGTTCCATGTGGATCGATGAACAAGAACTGGAAAAGAAGATTTTAGAAGCCATCGTCGATACCACACCACTTTGAGTCTATTTCACTTCTAAATAGTCCAAGTGGTGCTATCCTGTAGTTTCACCGGATAGACAAGATAACCGGGACTTAGTATGTTTTGTACCGAGTCCTCATTTTTAACAAAATTTGTACACCTTTTTTAACTGGACTCTCTATGTTTTGTGACCTCGTATGCTCTAAATTTTGGAAGGCACTGGTGTGATACCAGCCATAAGTTCTCTTACGGTCAAGTTAGCGTAAGGATTGTAAGCAGTAGGGAAGAGAGCGATTGAGATTTGAGAGCAGCATATGCATTGCCCATGTTCAACCCTAATAATAGTTGGGAGATGGACCTTTTAGGATAGTGATATCCATATTAAACAAGGAGAATTTTAGAGGATATCTAGCGATAGATATTTTTACGTTATACGATTGTGATTACTTGAGGCTTAAGCCAATCCCAAGATTGTGGGAATCTCCAAGATTATAGGAGATTAGTCCATTGGAACATATCCTGTATCTTGCGGAGCAAACATGGTTATTCTCGACAAGACCTGTAGGTACCTAACTTTATTTGCTCACAAAGATTCGTAGGTGAGTCTTGTTGGGAATGAACTTAAAAACATTTAAACAAATAAGTTCATCGATTGGTTCAGTCATTATATTACAACATAGAGTTAAAGTTTACGGATGGAAAGCAATACAAAATCTCCACCCCTAAATTTTGCAATGTACCACTTTAGTCTTTAGGCGATTTCAAATGCCCATACAAAATTGGATTTCATTTCGCCGTCCTACCTAGAGCTTAAATACAAGACCTATAGGGCAATGATCGCTACCAGTAACATCAGGGAGAATGTATGAGTCGTGAACCTTGTCCGCTATGGATTCTGAGACGAGGAAGTAGTCAAGCCGCCACCCTAGCAAGAACAATAACAATAACAAATCTGAACTATTGAAGGGGAAAAAAAAAACTTTCCTTACATATGAATATCTCGCGCTTGCACACAAACACAAATACATGTTCCAAGAATCACAAAATCAGTATGCAAATAATGGATGCTTAGAATGTCTGGTCATAGGAACACTTGGATCATAACTATATGGCATAATTTGATACCATCAAGTACTTGTTTGAATGCAATTGCAAATCTGAATAATGAAATCTACGAATACAGATTGAGAATACCTCTATTAAATTTGCGTCCACCATGCCGATAACCCCAGTAAGTATAGCCTACAACACCAGGGTGTTGCCTTCTGAAGGTATCCACAAATCCCTTGGATAAAAAGTTTGTCCCAAAGGAATGCCTTTCTTCATCTGTAAACCCGGCACTTCTTCTATTTCCCTATAGGTGTGTTAAGAAAAAAGATCATCAATAAAATTGGTATAGTATGCTACAAGCTGTGTCACCGAGTAGGCATAACATCCCCTAAATATGTTCAATTTGCCACCTCAATTTTCCTAAGAAAAGGTTAAAAAAAAAATTGAAGCAAATTAATAGCCCAAATTCAGGATTCGTTTTTTTAGGTAGGAACAGATTAAATGACACCAGACAGGTGTGTCACATGCTGAACACCACTTAAAGCTTCTACAGAATTTTTTTTCCCCTGATTCAGCCGTAGAACTTAATGCTGAAATTATGCTCATTTTGTTTGTCAAAATCTCAAACATCGATAACCTTGATTTATAAAATATATTTCTTGAGATAGACACCCTAAAATTCGGATACTTTTCCTTATGTTGAGTGATCTGCAGGGAATAACAAAGGTTTACTGACAACAAAATCTGGAGAACTTACAGCTGGGTTATATATGTCTATCTCTTGATGAGCACAGTTTAGATCACCAGTTAAAATGACAGGTTTTGACTTTTCCAGCTCCTGCGTTGAAAATGAAGGTGCTCAAAAGCATCAAGTAATTATTAAATTATCACATCAGCTATGCTTTTCAAAAGCATACAAAATTTCTTCGATCCAGAAAAAAAAAGAGTATTGTGCCGTAATAGAGGGAAAAATATAGTACACTTACTTTCATGTAATTGCTGAGAGTTGGATCCCATTCTGTGATCCTGTATGACTAAAAAAGAAATTACGACTGTTAGCAGAGAAGGCATCTCTAAATACTACATTGAATTCGGCTGCAAAATGCTTAAGGTTAAATACCAGTCTTCGCAGACCATCTCCAGAATTAGGAACATATCCACTTATCAGGTAAAACGAGTCAAACTCTACTGTTACAATCCGCCCCTCACTGTCATGATCGGGTATGCCAAGGCCATATGTGACTGAATGTGGCTTTATCTGTCAGACAATGAACGCCAATTTGTATTAGCAGATTAACCAATATAAAATTCATGAATGGATAAAAGCAAATCCAACTCTGCTGTTCCACTACCACAGATGGAAAAACAATATCAATGTAGAAACAAAAATGAATAGTTGCATTCAAATAAGAAAGCAAGATCAAAATAATTTTATTCTTACCCAATAAGCATTTGAAACATTTAAAAAAAAAAAGGTAATAGGCAAAAATCACTGCTCTCAACTTTGTTGCTGACATCTATATTATTCTTATGTAAGAGAAAAAATTAGCAGCTGCAGTTCAATTCTCGAAATTTTTTAAAACTAGGTAGACACGGATTTCATTATCATTGAACTCATCTTCTATGAAGTTTTGGTTCGCTATTGGACTAGAAGCCTAGAATCTACATTGTTCACACAAATAAATAGCTGACCAGAATTAAGCATTAAGTGAGGTTAACACAACATTAAGGAGCCACGGTGCAGGTATAAATAAAGACCATTATACATTCAATACTTCATTTTCTAAAGACATCAAATAACCGCCCTCAAGAAGAGAGAAGCTATATACCCGAGATATAATTGCAGTTCCTGAATAACCAAGTTTGGAAACACTGCATGTCCAGAAGCTATTCTCATAGCCATCTATCAGAGACCTTTTCACATCTTCAACATCTTTCTCCTGTTCCAAAACATAATATAATTGATATAGAAAAAGCAAAAAGAAGATGGGTGCAATTTACGTCTTATAGTTAACTTTAGAAGGACAAAGGCATAAGATTTAGCTTGGTTGTCCCAAATAGAAAGATATATTTTTCTATCAGTATAAACTAACGAATGGAAAAAATCAGTATACCTCAAACATTGATAGTATGATCGAACAACCTAAGAGTCCAAAGTAGGGAATGGTTACCGGTATACTTGGCATGAATATTTCGGAGTAAAGCACTGCATTACAATAAAAGATTGCCTTCTATTGTAAAAATAAACTCCACCAAGATTTTTTTTCTTCTTATAAGTGACCAAAACTATACAAGTGCGAGTAGTGAAGCAATCTTGACAGCTGATACACACAAAAAGAGATTGAAAAAAATAAAAAAATAAATAAAAATTGACCTTTAGTTACTCAGAAATGAAAACCTATTCTTCGGTGAGCCTTCTTGAGAGTGAACTTTAAGCCTTAGATAGCCCATCATGTTGAACCATAAAAGATAATGTCACTCATTGCTCAGCACATTCAGAGGCCAAGCTATCAGCCAATTCTTTGCCAATCACAAAGCATGTAAATATAATAAAAATGTAACTACGAAACAATGATGCATTAACTGTATTATCAAACAAGAATTGACCCTTTAAAAGGTAAAAATTAGAAATAAAATACTTGCCTGCAGTTTGGTCTCCTGCAAACACAGTACATCAAAATCTTCCCTTTGAGCGAGCTGCAAAGCAGAGAATCCCTCCAGCTTAAGTAATGCCCTTAAACCATTGACATTCCAAGACATAAGCTTCACAAATTTAGTATCTCTGGGAAGCAGTGGACGCTTCATTGTTCTAGGATTATATGGGATCCAATCTTTCTGAGGTTTCTTGTGTGCAAGAACTGTCCACGGCTCAGCCACTCTATCATCAGCTTTGACATCAACACTAATAGTTTCTGAAGATACTTTCCTCCGTGTCCTCGAGATTTTCTCACCTAGACAGATAACAACAGTATACAAGCAGAACCAGTCATCATCATTAAGTTAACTGAACCTGGATAAAAATAAGAAAATACACTGAATGACAATCCATGGAACCATTTTACAGCACCTGAAACCTCATCATATTCAATTGACAGCTTCTCCTTTTTCGTGGCAACTTTGTTATCGCCTACAAGAGTTTTACTCTTAACTGACGAATGCTTTAACCTTCTCTTATTCCGTTGCAGTTCATGACCCTCCAAAACAGTGTCGACATTTTGAGCATGGTCTCCATCAGATGAAGTTTCAGCCTTGGTTTGACCTGATGCATTTTCAATAGAAATGGCGGACACTTGTCCTTGTCTTACCACAGAACCTTCACCTGATAAATGCGAATAAACTCTTTTAAGTCCTAACCATTCAAGTCCAAGGAACTAGGCACAAAGAAGAAATAGTATGAAATCAATTTTAATAAGACGTTCATTAACTTTCGGAGCAGTACATGAAAAAAAAAATTCGGTACCATCTATCTTCTTTTCCAAAAAGCACTTCAAGGCAGACACAAGCTCGCATTTACGACCTTTGGCAGGGATACCGACATTCCTGGCAGGCAATTTAAAGTTTCAAAGCATTCTACAAGCACTGTAAATCATAATATTCAACTCAAATCCCCACTTGCTATCTATCAATACCATACACACTTGATACAAAAGGAACATCCCCATTTGAGTCTTGACTAACGAAAAAATTAAGACTTGAAGAAATGTTTACCTCAACGTAGTTCGGAGTTGGTGAACTGTCATTGCCTCGATTCGTGCAGGGTCATCCTTAAAACTCTCAATCTCAAGCTCATTGCTTTCGACATCGTCTTCCTAAGAGATTCAATCAATCGCTAACAAACACTATTTGCAAATCACCCAACAAACAAAAAACGGAAATAAATAGAAAAATCAGCATAAAATACATGAAATTTATACAAGTAGAACCTTGAAAATAGGATTCTGAGGAGTTGGGTTTGTTGCACTCATTGGTCCTTTGGCTTTGGGGGATTTCTTTCTTGTGGGGGAAGCAGTCGAGACGGTGCGTTTAGGCACAAAAGCTTGAGGTGCTCCCAATCTGATCAGAGAATCCAATGCTCTTGTTCCGGTTGTGGAATTCGTCAGAGAAACTGCGAAGTTACTGGTTTGGGTCGTCAGTTATTTCAAATGTAGCTGAAATTAAATTCATACGGAATTGAAAATCATAGAGAAAACCTTAACCTGCTGAGATTGAGGAAAGACTTAAACCCTAATTGCATTCTTCTTCCAAGACGAAGTTGCAAAGACAGACTGAGAAATATGATTTTTTTTTTTTTTCTTTTGTAAAAGTATTTTTAACAAAAAAAAAAATAGTGTTTGAATGTTTGGACACTTTTATATAAATTGTTGTAGATACGTTAAATTATTAAAATAGATATGATATTTAATATGGTATAATAATTGTCGAAGAGAATAATGTAGGATAATTATTGTAATTTTGTAAAATATGTGGGATATATTTGTTTTTTGAATTTTTTAAATGGGAACTGATTACTATGCCTTGAAAAAAAATATTTTTTAGAAGCATGTTAGACCCTTTTTTTCTTTTTTATGCTTTTCTATTGTCATTGACATCAATTTTTTTTTAAAGTCACTTTTTTTTGTTTTATCAAAAACACATTGATGTTCCAGATTTTTTTAATAAGCTATTTTTTTAAAAGGGTAAATTATATAGTAGCTCCTCAGGTTTGAGGTCTATTACAACCCTATACAACATATTTAAAACATTTCACTTTCATACTTCATGTACTATGTTATTTCAAAATAATACATCCTTTACATTTTCTATTCGTTAAGTGCTGATGTGGCTGTCATATTTATGCCACGTGGCAAAAAAAATAATTTTAAATTTAAAAAAAAAAAATCTGAATCTTCTAAATTAAATATAAAAAAAAAACAAAAGTTGAACCCACAACCCCCCCCACCCAACCACCCAACCTACAACCCAAAAGAAGAAGAGAGGGAAAAAAAAAAATACCCATCTTATCTTTCTTGACCACTCATTCCTTGCAACCCACCCCTTTCTTCCCCCTCCCATCTTCCTCCATCCCACCGTGCATCCATCCTCCACCTCCTCCTCTGCACCCCACTATTTGCAACCCAGAAAAGAAAAGAAAAAAAAAAGAAAAACACATATCCCTTTCCCTACAACCTAGATCTTGTCTTCCCCAATGAGTGTGGATTTAAGAGCAGTTCCACCGTGGGCAATAGCTCAGTGGACTGGCTCTTAAACAGGGCCAGAAAGCCCGAGCAACTTGGTCCAACGTGTGCTGGCGATGGAGCCCGAGCTGGCCTGAGAGAGAGACCCGGCAGGAGTTGCGAGCCCGAGAGCCCAAAGGGCATGTGACGCAAGGCTGACGTCAGCCACGCGGTGGACGGGCCGAACTTCCCTTTTTCTCTCTCAACCTTCATGGTTCTTGAACGACATCATCGTTTCACGGTGGATGGATGAAGGCGACAAAGCAGAAACCCCAAATTTTACGAAGCAAATTTTGTAGAACAAAACCCATTAGAGACAATACTAAAAACCTAACACGAAAATTGGATGATCCGACCCGGACCGAATCAGACGGGGTTGAGAAGTTGGGAAAGTTATGGCTTGGGTTCCGAGTTCATGCAGATGATGATGACCAGGGGAATGAAGCCATAGCGGGTGATGACCTTGGCCTTTTTCAGGGCCCATGTGCTCCACCCCTTGAAGGATTGAGCCACCGAGCGCTCCTCCGAGCCCTTGGAGGGCTTCGCCGAAGTCTTGCCCTTGCTCTTCAGAGATATTCTCGACGCCATTGAAATTTCCTTCTGGGGTTTGTGCGAATTTTGATTTGATTAATTAATTGCTTGAGCAAACTGTTTTACAGAAAAAAACTTTAGTCAAAATTTGACTAGTTAAAATGTGAGAAGGTGCATTAACTTTGCAATGAAATTTGCATCTTTAATCTTTAATTTGCACTTTTCTTAAAATAATTATTTTGTATAATTTTATAAATAAAAAAATTACTATTATTTTATTACCTATTGCCAGGACTATTCAGTGTAGGGATGGAGATGTAAAAGGCAGTTACTGTTTATTAAAGGCATTACTGTTTATTGGGTGGATTAAATAGTGAATAACCCTGGGGGGGGCCTTAGCAACGGTGGAGTTGCTCTAAAGAATGGGGTGTGTAGAGGATGGAAGAGGATGCGTGCGAGGGTGGGTGCATTGGGTTTTTTTTCCTTTTCTTTCTGGGTTGTAGGTTGGGCTCGGGTTGAGGGAGGGGGGGGGAAGAGGGGAAGATGGGTGCGAGGAGGAGGTGGAGATGGGTGCAAAGGAGGAGGAGTTGGTGAGATATGGACTTCGGCAGCGGCGCGGGGGGGGGGGTGGGTAGGTGGGTGGTTTAGGGGGATCTGGGTTTTCTGTTTTTTTTTTTTTTTTTTTTTTGTTCAAGGTTCATGTATGGGTGAGGGGGTGGGGTAATGGGATCTGGAATTTTTTTTTTATTTAGAAGATTCAGGTTTTAAAAAAAAAAATTAAAAACTTATTTTTTTGCCATGTGGCACACATTTGGCAGCCACGCCAGCACTTCACAGATCGATTAATGGAAAATATACCCTTTTTTAAAAGTACCACAATTCCAAACCAACCCATAGTCAACAATTTTTTTTTTTATACTTTTTTTTTGAAAAAACGTAGTATTTCATTGGGCCAACTATATTAATGTGGTTCAACTTTGTATTTGATGAAAAATGAATTTAAGATCTCTCTTACTTACAAGTGAAGATGAATACCACTAAAACGTAGTACTAAATGACTAGTCGACAACTTTCTAAGAAAGAAAAGAGAATAACCAATACTAGATTGAGAAGTAGATGGATCTCACTATAAGAACATCTAAGGGTTAGTTCGGTTCGGTTTTTTGCCGAAACCGAAAACCGAAGTCACTATTCAGTTCAGCTTTTCGTTCTGTGACTTTGGCTCGGTTTCCTCATTCTCTCTATGGTTTTAGTTCGAAGCCATCTGTCTTTCATCATCGTCTCGTGCCCTGGTTTCTTGCAGATTCAAGAAATAAAAGAAATAGCCAAACATTAACGTTGCGTTGAAATATTTCGTTGGGAGGTTCTAAGCCTCTGGAGGAGGAGGAGGAGGAGGAGGAGGAATTGGTTCAACCTAAGTACGTAAACAGGTGCATGCATGTGTGGAGTGTGGCTTTATATACAAGGATGTCAATGACAATATATCATTTGCGTGAATGAGGTAAAAGGATCTCTGTATTAACCCCCATCCAATGTTGTATAAACACAAACGAATGTGACGGGAGAAAGAATATGGATTACAGTCGCCAGCAATCGGGCCGGTTCTTAAATAGCTACCGAGTAAGAAAATTAAGACCCTGCCAAGGGAAATCCCCTCTAACCTCTTAACCTCTGCAAACTCCTAATCTAAACCGGTAATGTACATCAGCGCTTGGGTAATGATCGGGAAGAACCACATAAAAAACTGAAAAACGAAAAAAAAAACGTCATCTTAACAGCAGACCAACCTGTCTGTTTCTTTCACTCCCTCGAACTTTTCTCTTCTACAATAATGGCATTGCTCAATATGCTTTGTTCACACGGGAAGCTTGATGAGGTCTCGGTCATTGGGATTTGGAAGACAGTTGTACGTCAATTTGAAAATCATCCTCATCCAAGCCAGGAGGAGATAATGGTGGAATTGCCAACGGGTGAGAAGCATCGTCTATGAATTCCAAGACCCTTCTTGCAGTTGCTTGAGAATCTAGTAGTTTACCAATCTTTCTTGAATTAATTGCCCCAGATGTTGATTCCCTGGAGGAGTTGCCACTTTCAACCGAGGACAAAAACTGATCTTTTGTGAGATTTGTTTGTGCAGCTGATACAATTACGGAGCTGAAAACACCAGATTCCCTTAATCCCTGTATGATGACCTGAAACAGAATGAATTCAATAGGTTTCAGGATTCCAAGCTCATGGCAATTATATCAACACTCAAAATTAGTTACCATATTCATTGAACCAAGAAAGACATGCAAGGCAAGCCAGCGCTACAGAACTAACCATCGGTGCATAAATCCGAGTCAAGATGCCCTTCCTTAAAAGTTTTAAGTTGAGCTCTTTGTCAGTCCACACAATGCGTTCCCGGTACCTAAACCAACAGAAGGGAGTTTTAGACTAGGAACCTTTACAAATTTCAATTGTGAGACCTGTTTAAATCTGGCTCTCAAGGATTTCCAACAATTTGTAGTTTGAAAAAATTCTTCTCTTTGTAGTATTAGAGTGACAATTGTTACTAAACAAAAGCTAGAAACCCTACAATGAAATGACTAATATGTCATAATGCGTAAATGTTTCTTCACTGCCACATAACAAGCTCCCACAACTAAAAGTTAAGGATAAGAAAATCTATTGGTAAAAACTATTACCAGTTAAGCATTTCCTCCTCTGTTGCAGTTGAAGCAATTATGAATGCCTGCAAAAGATAAAGAGGAAGAGGTGTAAGCATGACAAATCAAATTTAACCAACTGTCGAGACAACTGCACTGATAAGAAAAACCAATATCGGAAATATAGTGACATTCAAAGACTTTCTTGTCCCTCATAGAAACATATGTAGTAGTCCCCAGGACATCTCCAACAAATCTTCAAATATTACCACAACAATAACATTCTTAATAAATTTACAAACATAACAAATGTATATCAAGATTAAAATAGATGGTAATATGTCAAGGGGCAAAAGCAGAATAAAATATGAGGCAACAAAGAAAATAAGAACACAGGTATAAGAAGTTCAGAACTCACGGCTCTGTCAAATTCCAACATGAAGCATCTTTTAACATCATCCTTGGTAGGCTTGCAACCACACCGATCACGTCTAGAGGTCAAATCAGAAAATTTGGGATATGTATAATGCAGAACAGCAGCCTCATCCAATTTGATCTCACTATGAAATATCACAAGGATGAAGGCCAAGTAAATATATATCACAAGGAGAACCCTAGTGATCAACTACAAGCAGAAAGACAGTTTACAATGCTCTGTAAATTGGGAATATACTGGAATGATTAGTCAATTACAAAAAGGACAGAAGTATTATATAGATGCATGTTTAAAAGATTGATAAAATATTTTAGATAGAATAGCCATACTTTGGTGTCTTCATATAATTGTGCCATCTGTGTGCACCATTAGGGCGAAGGTGATCTTGAATTCGGGCAGCTGATTTCCCATTTCCGTATGTTAAAAAGTAGTTTGGGTTACCCCTAGTTGCTTCTTTATAATTTCCAAAATATACATCCTTTGGAAGATGGTCATAGTTTTTCTTGAACATTGACACCTACAACAACATAAACAATAAATGATATTGGTCAACAAAAATTTGTTGTGTTCTTTTTTCATAAAAGCAAAAACTGTAATGATTCCACAAAATTATTTCACTTTCTCTTCATGCGCATTTGAAATGATTTTTTTGTCCTTTTTCTTTTTAGAGAATCATCCTTCTCCATAATAACCAAAAACACATGTTGCTGACTTCACTCACTATCAATTCTACTTGGTATTGGAAAACATGGACAAAAAGCGTTTAAATAAATTATACCTCACTGAAAGGTTCCTTGATATCGTCACGCTCTACACTACTTTCCTGAAGAAACACAAGCAGATGTCACTATAAATTAAACCAAGTCTCATAATTTAAAAAGCAATGAGACTAGAAGTCTGATCAACTATAATTTCTTGACATCAACAAAATGCTTCATCTTTTTCACAGGTCAATACGAATGCATCTTTAGTAACAAGACTAAAATCCACATTCAAGGGTGCAGTGTAGCTTAGACAATAAAGTTTAGCATTCCCCTAGAGAACCAAGATCAGAACTTGTCTTTACAGTTGGAGTTCAACGTTAAAACAATGGAAGACGTCCACTCTTCACTGTATACCCTAAAAACCCATATGACATATAATGTGCGGAAGAAAACTATCACTAAAAAGTCACTTACATAATTTGGAAAGATAACCATATCAACATTTCCAGGCACATCGGACAACAACTGTCTCAAAGAATACTCATGAGTGCCAGCTGGATATATTAGCTCATCAGTGTCAAGATGGAAGATCCAATCCATGCCGGCTTCCTAAAATAGTAGAAGAAAATGTTACAAACTATATCAAGCTGGAAAGAAATGATACCATGCTGCGTGCAATAGAAGAAAAAATTCATACCCTTGCCATGACAATAGCCATCTCCATGTTAAGGGACTGCTTCACAAACAACTCATAATTACACGGCTTATAGAAGAAGCTTGACAGCCAAGTCTCGTTCCAAATCCGACTAAGTAAACAAAACAGAAGGTATAAATAAACCATCAGATCATAGCAGTAACAACATGAAAGAACAGCAGGAATGTCTTTTTTTCATTAAATTTAATTTTTCTCTTCAAAATAAGTTCTCTAATCTTAGCTTATTTAGTTATTCGTCAAAAAAATTGGGGGAGAGGAGTCTGTTCGGTACATTTGACACGCCATCTTTAAAGTAAAGTTCTTTATCTTACACTTACCTTTTAGCTTGCTGCTCCTCCAATTCCTTTGTCCTGTATATAACCTTCACTCCCTATAATATGGATGTTGTATCCCATGAGAAGTTGGCAAACCAAAACTAAAAACAAACTAAACTTATAGACATCAACTGAGTTTTGTTCACTAGTAATATATATAAGTGAAGCATTGAACTAGAACTCACCGGAATGGTTTCTAAAACCTTAGATACTTTAGGGGACGCAGCCTTCCCTTCCACGAAAAGGAAAAAGTTTGATACTCCAATAACCTTATGATAAAAGATCCATGGCAAAGTTTGCTCTAAACCAGCTGAAGTGCTTGTTTGAATGGATATCTGGCACATAAAAAATTACAGACGGATCGTGAGATGGCTCCAATGTCATAAGTTGTATAAATTCATAAACATACATCATGGCAATCAATGCGCAAAATCAAACATCTAAGGTCAATCGGAAACATAATTCCACACTAGCAACAGAAAACTGGAAGTTCCATGGAAAACATAGAACATGAGACTTTTCCATAAACCAAATGAAACCTAAAGCACCCGTGACATAAATTCTGCTTGACCTTTTCTTTCGGTTTTCTTTCAATGTAAAATGATAATTGTTGTTCCTTTGAATTTGGTTCAATTCATGCTTCCATCCACAAGTCAAGACCCCAAAATATTTACTAGCTCACCAGTCGTAAATTGCCTCTTCATGCCGATGGTATGTGATGATGCTAGTCCAACTAGAACTTACATCATGAAACCCGAAAATCGCTGTAGAATTTAGACATTGAAAACTAAATAACAGAATCCAATCATTTTTAATCAGAAATGGCACATTGACATCATTAGACATTAATCAGAAATGACTATATAAATGCTAGAAAAGCCCAAACGTAATGTACTACAGAACAAATCTCCAATCGTAGATTATCACAGCCAATCAGATCCCAAGATCCAAACACGATCAATCAAATCAAATCCAAACGCCATTAATCAAATTTCGACAAACATCAACGGCGATCAAACAATCAAATCAAATCGAACACACACACAGACCTTGGGCCTCAGATCGGAGGCGTAATCGAACTTCCAATCATTGTAGTAGGGGAAGGCGGGGGAGTGGCTCCGACCCAGAATATCGACACAGTCGGAACCCGAAGAACGTAAAGCCTGGCGCTGGACCCCACCCATCTCGACCATGCCGGGGAACTCGTGGTGGTCCGGCGACCAACGGGTAACGGGGTCATTGAGGCCGCCGCGCCACTGGAGAACGAAGGCGAAGGCGGCGAGAGTCAGGGGGAGGACGGTGAGGAGGAGGAGGAGGCGGGAAGCGAAGGTCTGGAAGGAAGAAGAAGATGGGGAAGACAACGAGGAGGAGGAAGAAGAGGTGGGTCTGGAGGAAGAGTAGAGACCCGCCATGGGAGGTTGACGAGAGAGGGACAGGCGAGAGATGAGGTCACTGGTCTGCGCATATATATATAGTCTGAATCGTATATGTACACAGAGAGAGAGAGAGAGAGAGAGAGAGAGAGAGAGAGAGGAGAGAGTTTTGAATTGTAATTTGCAACCGAAGGGAAGGAAAGGGCGTTGGAAATCCCTCCTGAAAAGAAAAACAGAGACTGACAGTTATTGCTGGCCTTCAGAGTTTTTGCCTTTTTCTTTTTCTTTTCTGGAAAGGTTTTTTTTTTCCTTTTTTTCCTTTCTTTCTATTTTTTCTTTTTTGAAGAAATTTTCTTCCTTTTTTTTCTTTTCTTTTCATTTTTTCTTTTTTGAAGAAATTTTCTTCCTTTTTTTCTCTTGTCTGATTCTCTGATCCATGAATTTCTAAGAGTGATGATTTTTTCACTCACGTTTTCTTTTTTGCACTATTTATCTTTCCTTTATTTATTAATTACTTTTAATTTATCCAATTCAAAAACTTAAAAAAAAAGGATTGCGAAATCATTACTTGTCTCGAAATGCAATATTACAATTTACAAAATATTGTAACGGTAAATACATTTCATTTGCGCTAGTTTTTTATGCATTTAATTTGAAGTATAACTAGTAACTGCTACATACTATACATGTGTTGAACACCAATTAAGATGTGTTATTACAAAGAAAATAAGTGTCGAAATAAAGTTGGGTTGCGAGAAATTTTTAACTAAAAAGTATTACACATTTCACTTTGTTGAATCCAAAAATAAACATGGTATAAGAAAAGCTCATTATTCTCTAGTGCCTCAAGTAAAAGGAAGACAAAAAGTAATTATTGTATATTCATCGCATTTTTCTCTTTGGTTTCTTTTGCTTCTTCGGACAATAAGAAAGAGGCAGGGGTTGTACTTTAGGTGTAGTGCCCATAGAGACCACATATACTTGTTACATAATAACATTAAAACAATGAAAAATTAGGTTCTCTTCCTTCTTTCTTCTATTCGATTGATCAAAACTTTATTTCTTTGCAATTTTTATCAAGGTCTCTAGGTTTTAATGAATGTCATTATTTCAATAATAAAATATTTACATATTAGCATAATTAAATTAAATTTCTAAAATATATTAATTTAGTGTTAGAAACATTGCATTTGGTATATTTATGTTTATGGTTATACTTTATATCATATATTTTTATTTTTAATTTGTACCCAGTTACTAACAATTGGTCCCTAGTCACTAACATTCTTTAATTCAAACATTAATGGTATTCAATTTTTTTATCAAAGTCCCTTCATTTTGAAAACATCATTATATTAATATTAATATGTATATTTCTATATGTTTGACATTTATGAGTTTTATAATCCCATATTTTTTTTTACGAAAACTTGATATTTTATTGAAATCAAATGCACTACATCAACTCCTGGCTGAGGAGGTCCTGAATGAGATCAGGAGGGTCCTCTAACCATACAAATTCATTGCCAATAGAAATGGCAAACTTAGCTAATCTATGGGCAACCTCATTATATGTTCTTGGCACATGCACAAAATGGACCAGGGAAAGCAACTCCGCCACTTGCCTGACATCCTCCATTAGCAAACCAAACTCGAACAAATCCCGAGAGTAGTTATTGATAGCAGCAATAGTGAGAGCATAATCACTCTCCACAATTGACACACCTCGACCGGAGTCGAAGCATGCTAGTTGTCACCCGAAGGTGACGTAACCAAAGTGTGAATGATGTAAAAATGTGAATAAATTAAAATCGAAGCTAGAACTTATTTAAACTAATAAAGTGAGTGCGCAGTAGTGGGTAGAACACATAGAATACAAATGTTCAGAGCATATATGACAAATAGTGCAGTCGAAACTAGTTAAGTACCTAATACACAACGAGATAAGTTCCTACACTTAAACAGGGCTATGTCAGAATCATCGACTAATCCTCGTACGCCACAGAGTAATTCAGCTATCTAGGACCTGGAGGGGCAAAAAATAGAAAGGTGAGTGGGCAAATACAAAAGTTTATAAAAACCATTTATCTTCAGAATATACTAACCTCTCACCGTAAAACCTATATAGTTTCTAGAAAATCATACTACGTATAGGTATGAAATCAAATGCAAATTAGCAGTACATCCAGAAGTATGCCAAATCACAATATCTCAACAGTAGCATAATAAAATCAGGTGTTTAATCAATTTATAGTAACACACAAGTTGAAGTCGCTTAATGCGACCTGTACGACTGACTTAATGCTCATCAATCTATGCTAACACATGAGTTGAAGTCACCTAATGCGACATGTACGACAGGACGTTCTAGTGCTACAATCACGTGAAGACTGGCACTAATTGCAATTACCTTTGAGTTGGAGTCGCTTAATGCGACTTGTACGACAAGACTGGCACCTACTTGGATCCAAGGCGATCGTGTGGTGCGGAGGTGAACAACACGTGAAAGATTGAAAGACTGGCCTTGGCTTGGGGTGAGCACTAACACCAGAGTGCAGTAATGATGAGCAAACTATATAAATATAAACATGCCATAACAATTCAATAATTCTAGTCAACATAATAAACTTACCTGCGCATCTTGTAGGATTATTTTAGCATTTCACAACAGTACAACATTTCTTATAACGTTATTTAATCATGGCATGATATGCATAATTCAATTCAAAAGCATTTGTGCAAACTATAAAGTTTATATATATATATACACACACACATGAAAACAAATGCCCACTCATTGATACGTCGATAGATCGTAGTCCCCTAGCCTCGCTTGTCCTCATACGTCCTTAGGATAAGTCTCCCTTATATGCGAAACAACTAATAATAATTAATTAATTAACACATACACTAAAAGTTAGGAAAACCCCCCATAGTTTACTCAAACGGAAGGTTTGAACATACGAAAACACTCTACTTGACGTCACGGACCTGTACGTGTCAACCACTCGCAGGCTGGAGGCCGGACGCACCTTCACGCATTGGCTAGCCCACAGCCACACGCGCCCCCACGCGTAGGCCAGTGACTGACAGAGATTGACAGACGTTAATAATATTTTGTCAGAATTGACGAAATATTTCATTAAATAGTAATGGTGTTACCTGACGCCGTTAGAATATTCTGTCAACTTTGACAGAATATTCTTCATCTTCTCTAGTGAGCTTCGCCATCCATCGCCGTCTGGTTCGCCAGTTTCTGGGAAAATTTTCAAAATCACATAACTTGCCCATTTCTCAACCATTTTCAACGAAATTTATATGGAATTGAAGCCCATGATGAGGAGAACAAAATTTTACCTTCCAAAAGTCCAAAAATGGATGGGGAATGGCTTGAAAAATCCTTGAAAGGTTCGGCCTAAACTTCGACTTCTCGAACTCGCTTGTTTCGATGTCAACTCAACTTCGAACTTAGTCTAGGGACCCTAGGGAGTTGTGTAGAAGCTTCCCCACGTCCTAAAACCTTGTAACTCAGCTTGAAACTCGTCAGAGCAAAACCAACGAGTCAGACCTTCTGAGTTAATGGGTCAAAACTCAGTCATTTAACCATCAGCTGGTATAGCTGGGTTCGTGGGTTCGAGATGAGTACAATGGTGGAGTTTGTGAGCTCGATTTGTGATTTATGATGAGGGTCCTTGTTGTTACAGAGATGAGAGAGTTACGGGATAGAGAGAGAATGAGAAGAAGAAGAAGAAGAAGAAGAGAGAGAGAGAGAGAGAGATAATGAGTGTGTTCTGATTGGGGGAGCGAAGTGAGAGACAGTGTTTATGATTGGTTGAGTGAAAGTGAGGGTGAGTTTGATTGGTGAGGAAGGATTTAGGGAAAACAAGTGAATGTGAGGGTTTTAGGGGTTGTGATTGGTGAATGTGTGAAGAAAGGGGAACACAAATCCCTTTTTTTAAGGAGAAAAAGAGATAAAATTCGTACAATTCAAAATCCAACGTAATCTAACTTTCTACCTAAAGCAATGTTTCCAACACAGAAAAATTAATAAGCATGTGTACAAATCTACCCACTGTTTACGTACTTTAACTGTGTGTAACTTTTTTGTTATCGATTCGATTCGAGTCTAATTCGGGCTCACGCGATCATAACAACGAGTACTAATTAATTACGATAACAAGAAAAATAATTTAAAGTTGAATAACCACGTCCATGTCACTTTGCCAATAAGGGCATAAATGTCAATTTACACACTCGGGGAGAAATTACATGGAAAAATTAGGGACGGGTCGTCACAACAATAACCTGTCTAACCTGCAACATCCCCGCCAACCGAAGGTGTCACATCTCGGCCCGGGGCGGACCACATCTTGGGCCCGTTCCACCACTGTAGCACGATATTGTCCGCATGGGGCCCTAACCACGCCCTCACGGTTTTGTTTATGGGAACTCACGAGCAACTTCCCAATGAGTCACCCATCATGGGAGTGCTCTAGCCCCCTTCTCGCTTAACTTCGAAGTTTCGACGGAACCCGAAGCCAATGAGCTCCCAAAAGGCCTCGTGCTAGGCAGTGATGGGAATATACATATAAGGATCACTCCCCTGGGCGATGTGGGATGTTACAATCCACCCCCCTTAGGGCTCCGACGTCCTCGTCGGCACACTTTCGGCCAGGGATTGGCTCTGATACCATTCTGTCACATCCCGGCCCGGGGCGGACCACATCCCGGGCCCGTTCCACCACTGTAGCACGATATTGTCCGATTTGGGTCTTGACCACGCCTTCACGGTTTTGTTTCTGGGAACTCACGAGCAACTTCCCAGTGGGTCACCCATCATGGGAGTGCTCTAGCCCCCTTCTCGCTTAACTTCGGAGCTCCGACGGAACCCGAAGCCAGTGAGCTCCCAAAAGGCCTCGTGCTAGGTAGGGATGGAAATATACATATAAGGATCACTCCCCTAGGCGATGTGGGATGTTACAGAAGGCCCTTCAACCTACAACATCCCATATTGTGTGTGTATATAAATATATATATATATATATATACACGTGGTATATATAAATCCTAGATTTAAAGTCCCTTATTATTATACAATGTAATAATAATAATATGAAACGGCTACAATAAAAATATTTCAAAATTTTGTATTGAAGAAATGAATAAAAATAATGTAATAATATGAAATCATAAATAGCAAAAGTGACACATCCTGACCCGGACCCCCACCACATCTCGGGTTCGACTCCACCGTAGCACGATATTGTCCGTTTTGGGCTCCGACCACGCCCGCACGGTTTTGTTTCTGGGAACTCACACGAGAACTTCTCAGTGGGTCACCCATCCTTGTATTGCTCTCGCGCGAACTCGCTTAACTTCAGAGTTCTTACGGAACCCAAAACCAACGAACTCCCAAAAGGCCTCGTGGTAGGTAGAGATGAGATACATATAAGATTTACAGGATCCTCACCCTTGGGTGATGTGGGATGTAACAAAAAGAATGTATCTATAGTGTTAAAAAATTGTAAATAAGCTATATAGTAATGTACCCAAAAATTCATATGGATACATTATTTTGATTGAAATTTTATTACACCAAAATTTCAGACTAAAATTTTATTAATTTGAATACTTTGATTGAAAGACAAAATATTAAATTTTAGTATTAATTTCTCCTTATAATCTCACAAAGATTGATAAAAATAAAATGTTTTATTTTATATTTTTAAATAAGGGTACATTTGAAATTGAAAAATGGGTACACTTATAGATCCTACATTACAAAATGGGTTCATTTTACATATATAAAAAAGGGTACATTTATAAAAAAAAAATGGTTCATTTTACATATAAAAAAGTGGTACATTTATAAAGAAGAATGGGTACAATATGAATAAATTATGAATACAAATAACAAATTTAAAAGACTAGGCTACAATAAATCTTTTAAAGAAAAGGGCACAAAAAGAAATTAATATATGAGTACAAATTAAAACTAAAAAGAAATCTAATACAAATTTAAAAAAGGATTGCAAATTAAAATTGAGTACAAACTAAAAATAAAAATATATGATATAAAGTATAGCCATAAACATAAATATACCAAATGTTTCTAACTCTAAATTAGTATATTTTAGAAATTTAATTTAATTATGCTAATATGTAAATATTTTATTAGTGAAATAATGACATTCATTAAAACCTAAGGACCTTGATAAAAAATTGCAGAGAAATAAGGTTTTGATCAATAGAACAGAAGAAAGAGAGATGAGAACCTAATTTCTTTTTCTTTTTTTAACAAATGATATTATCTACACTAAAGGTTGGGGAGTGAGTTATGTCTCACAATAGGCTAGCAATAACGTGATTCCAAATCGCTTTTGGCGAGAATCAAACCTAAGACTTCTCACTTACAAATGAAAAGACATACCACCAGATCGTAGTACTAAGTGACTATCTCAACATACTTAAAAGAAAGCAAACATAAGAGCAGACGATGTTGCCAACTTAAAACATAGGAACATAGGTAGGATCATGCTTGTATTTGTTGAGGTGGGAACACGAGATAGTGACACCACTTAAGTTAAAAGTTGTAGCACCAACTGGTTGCCTCTCCTCATTCTTTAGAACGAATGCGAAAGCAGCTTTCTTTAAACTGAAGGAACCATCAAACTTTAATTTAATATAATCACGATGAGGGGGTTGCCATCTAATGAGTTGCGAGGTACTGTACCACCATTGGATTTATATTTAAAATTAAAATTGTGAAATAGGACAATCCTGCACTTGCTGCAATCGAGATACTCCGAGTAGAGATAGGATTTATGCTCCTAAATACTTTATTATTTCTATCATTCCAAATTTGCTAGCAATTAAGAAGAGTTTTACGGAAGTCACTCAAACCCTTCAACTCTGTGAATTTAAAGTTTCCATCTAATCTATTACATTATTATTCCAAGGACTCACCGGAGATAAATTCCAAATCATTTCTGCATAATGGCACTTGAGAAAAAGATGACTCTGATTCTCTTCGCTATTGCCGCATAAGGGCATAATTCATCAGTATTTTGTACAAATTTACTTAGCCAAGTCCTAGTGTGAAGCCTTTCATGAATTAGAAGCCACATAATTTTTTTAACCTTTTGGGGAATCAGCAACTTCACAATTTCTTCAACAACTTTTGTCTGCTTACATCCTAATGATTATGGCTTTGAATCCAAGTTTTCGTCTTTATTGAGAAATCACCGTTAGATGAAGTTCCCCAAATAAAAGCATCACACTTAATTGCATAGGGATAAGGATATTACAAATATTCCTAACAAAGTCCTGATCAAGAACTTGCAAAAGTCCAATTGTATACCAACAAATGTTATCAATAAAATCAGACTCTTAACTCCCAATTCAAAGTTGCTCACTGATTTTCTGGGATTAGCTGGAACAATGGTAAGAAAACACTCAATGATGGATCCAAAATAACATATCCTTACCATTACCCACAATCTATCTCATACCCTTACGTACAACATCCCGACTATTGAGAATGCCCTTCGAAGCCAAAGAATGATTTTGTTTACAACTCATGAAATTATCCTTCCTTAAATATTTCCGTTTTGACAATTTGAAACCACCAGTTATCCTCATTAGTCATTACTTTCTAACCTAGTTTTAATAATTGATAATTGATCATTATGATGATTGGAAATACAAGGGGTGATGATGTCAGCCATGGAAGCCATATCAGCTAGCATGGCCAGGGGAGGGGGTGTTATCACAAGAAACCCGCAGTTTAAAATCCTACACAAAAATCTGTTCTAGCCCTTCCCCAAAGTTCCACAAAAAACCATTACTATCTTTAAACCCTTATAATTTCATTTTCTTTCTACGAATAGTTGCCACAATTTGAAAATATCTTGAATTTTTGTCCCCAAGCTGCAGCAAACGTACCTTGGCTTTTTGGTCCACAGAATTTTTTTTGTTTTTGTTTTAGGATCGTAGTTATCTCCTCTTAGCTTACTTTCCAACACCAGCTCCTCAACAATGATTTGATTCTTCATGATCTTTTCTTACAAGTCACTAAGGGAGCTTAGGATTTTTTTCTATGTGCTCCTTTATATTACCACAAGTTATTTTGTTTCAATTTTTAACAAGATACTTAAAAGTGCTAACAAGCCCTACATTGATCAATTGGAGCAAACTCCCCATCACAACGCCACTCATTTTTAACAAAATCCTTGAACTCAGGATGGAGTAGTCACATAACTTCAAATTTAAAAAGGTAATTGTTTTTAAATTCACTCACCACATTGTTGGTCAGTAAAATGGAGGACTATGATCAGAACAAAAAATTGGATAGTTATATACGAATATTATAATCAGAGTGCTCAGTTAGCCAGTACAGGTTACGATACCACGATCAAGCCTTTCATAAATTATGGTATTATTAGAATGTCCATTGCACCAAGTCTAAGGCACACCCGTTCGCATTCAAAGATATAAGGTTTCCTTTAATAAAAAGTTAATGAAATTATCCATATAGGACGTTCTATTTTGACAACCTCCTCATTTCTCCGACATATCCACAGTATTATTGAAATCACCAATTAAGTACCAAGGTTTATTATGTTGGTTAAGTTTAAGGATATCCTCCCAAAGAGCTACCTGCAAATGTTTTTGGGAGAAAGCACACACAAACGTAATGAATTGTTCATGATCATTATGAAAATCCTTAGCGACAAAATGGATACAGCGAGAACTTAAATTCATAATATTTATCGCCACCTTGACCGAGTTCCACAGAAGACAAATCCCACCAGCCTTACCTAGGTTTGGTAATTTCTTACACGACTCGTTAACCCGACTCGAAAAGATAAGAAATTAATAGGTTTTAGGTTGACACAATAATGGATTGGGTCGTTATCAGGTAATCCGATAAGCACATGTTAAGATAACAGGTCGGTTCAGGTATACATGTGGATAACCTGAAATACAGTAAGAAAATATTAATTAATAATTTTATACCACTAAAAAAATATTATAATTAAGAGTACTAGGATTTAATCCCACTTTTGTGAGATTAAATCCCTACCATTGAATTATAAATTCCAATTACAAAATCAGTACATGCACAAAACCTATTTCTTAATTGCAATTTCACCTTCTATTCTATCTCCCAATTCGATTCTGCCTTATCAATCTCCCTGTCTCACTCGAGTTCTTTTCCTTCCTATTCTATTACTACCAGAATCCAACCTAATTCCCTATTTAGAAAAGGAGGTAATATATTTTTATGTGATATAGTACTATTGTTTTATTTCTTTTATTTTAATTATTTTTGGTATACTTCTCATAATTTGAATAATTTATAATGTTTAGTTTTTGTATACTTAGTTTATGCGGAAGAGTTCTGATGTGGAAAACCTTATTGAAAACATCATCAATATAATCTTGAAGACAATAGATCAAGCTAGAATTCCACTACCATTTGTCCATGATGAATGATGAAAATTGAAAGATTTTGTAAAAAGAACAACATACAAGCTTTGAGTTTCATTGGCAAGGTTTTAACTTCTGAGAAAGGTTCCACAACTTTGAAATGAAAAAACTCCTTTATTTTGCACATTCTTACACATTTGATATTTTGTAGTAGTGTATTGATGTTTTTTTATTAAGGCTCTACTTAATGAAAATTGTGTTTTTATGTTTTGAAGAAATATTTATGTGACAATATGTTATGTGCAAATTTTAAAAAAAAAATATTTCGAATAGGTTAAACGGGTCGGGTCATTTTACTTGCTAATTTTAACGGGTAAAATGACCCGACCTGGTTAGAACCCGTTCAGATAATGTGTGCGACACTCCACGACCCATTAAGATAACATGTGTTACATGAAAACGATAAAAACATGACCAATTTGTCAGACCTAGCCTTACCAATGGGATTACAACAAAAAACATTATCGAAATGCCTCCCATAAAGGTTCCTTGGGACCATCTCCAAATCCATTTTAGTTTCTAATAAACATAAAAGGTCCAGCTTTAATAAATTACGCAAAAAACTAAAATTATATATATATATATAAAACTCAATTTCAGTTACTGTTCATTAACAGTGATTTGACGAATTTGCCCCTTATTTTTTTCTTCCTCTTCGTTTTAATGTTGAGTTTTAACAGTAATATGACTGTTTTCTCCTATTGGTTTTGCGTGTCTTTCATCCTTTTTGCTTTGGCTTTGAGTGCTAGATGTCTTTCATCGCTACATGTCTTTCATCGCCGTTTTGCCCTTTTGTTTCCGTTTTCTCTCCTGACTTCCCCTTGCATGCTTCCCTGCATCCCTGTCACGATCTCACCTTCGATTCCAACAAGTGCGATCAATCTCGCCCCTCAATTCCCTTCACAATCATCCTTTTCCACGCCTTTGCGTTATTTCACAATCGCCGCTTCTCTCTCACTCATCGCTTCATCCCCATCAAATCTCAACCGCAGTTGCACTACAAACCCATATGGATGGAAAACCCATGAAGAAATCTTGGTCGTCGGCTGACAACTGGACTGCAACAATATCTTGACTCACCCTAGCATCAGCAGATTCCAGCTTTAAACCCTCTCCAACCTTTTTACCCAAAAGCTCTCTCACTGATTTGTCATCAGGTAAGATAGTGGAGTTATTTGGCATTTGATTGAAGTTTTCTTGGAACAAAATAAGAAAACAAACTCAAACCCTCAAACTAACATATAAAATTCTACAAATTCTCTCACACTTAATCGAATTGATCTCAAGTGTTAAGGTTTTAGGGTTTTGGTCTTCAAATTTCGACGAATTGTTTCCGTCTGAACACCGGTGACAAAATATGTTGTTTGGTTGTCGAGAAAATATGTAAAAATGTATACTCTTCTCAACATATTTAGATAATTTCGTAGGAGAAGTTCATCCATGCACCTTAAATTTTATGTTTGATTGGTATATGTTTTCATAATTCAATCATATCAAGCTCCATTCATGTCTACTTCTATTCATAAGAGCCGGTCTTCTGTCGATGGCAACAATGGAGGCTAGGCCTGAAGCAAAACCAGAACCAAAAGAAATTGAAGAGAGTTATGAACCTCTTCTCAAATACAAGGTAATTAAAACTAAAATATCTTTTTTATGAACACCATTCAGCTTCTTTGCCCGCTAGGTCCATTGTTCTTCATTTCGCATGTCTTTATAGAGATTTAATACTCCTCAATTTGGGATTTCTCTATTGTAGATTTTGCAACGACGGTTGCATGGGAAGCTGTTGGTGATGGAGAGGGTGAATGTAGCTCCATCTAAGGCCATGGAAATGAGGGTAAAGGTCAAATATACCTTAGTTTATCACACTGAACTCTACTTCTGTCGAAGGTCAGCAATAATATCTACTACATACATATAATATACATAATATATATATATATATATATATATATATATATATATATATATATATATATATGATTTTATATGATTAAGCATTGAGAATTGCAAATTTGTAAACTATGAGTAGAGTTTTCCAGGCACATTTACTTTGAGTGAATACACTGTTGTTCATTTTGGCCGTCTTTCCAAAATCAAGCCCCTTCCTCAGTTGGACAAAGTTTGCATCCTTAGTTGTGCCATACCAACAGGTTTGGTGTTGTACTCAATGCTTTAGAGCCTTGAATTATGCATCCTCAACTGATACTACATATTGAATCGTTTGCATTATACTGAATATTTTGTTTTTTAATATCAGGTTTGGGTTCCCCTCCCAATGTAGCAAAACGAAAAATTATCCTCAATTCCTGTTTATTGGCCTCGCTATAAGTTTGGACAAACTTTGTTGATCCCAAATTCTTTGTTCTAATAAATTGCATTTATTTTCTTTTTCGTATTTATAATGATACATGCGTGATATAGGCTACTAAAGGTGGAAGAATTTCTGAGGCGCCATTGAGTATTGGGGTGGAGTCGGTGGACTTGTAGCCCAAGAGGTTTGACGAAGGTATTTATTTTTTATTTTTGACGTTTGGATTTGGTTTAATAGGTAGTTTAGTGGGAAAACATAGAAACATATTTTTGCTTAAACATTCCTTCCCTGTCCATAACTAAGAAATTCGAAGTAAATGAATTTGTGAATTCGAATGACAATGACAAACCAGTGCACGAGATGAAAAATGTTTCGCTATTCTTATTATTCTTATTATGTGTTGGACATGAATCAACATAAATAGTTAAGTTGTAACTTTAACTTTTATTTTTATTTTCTTCTGCTTCTCATCTACCCAAGTCTACAATGCACATACAGCTAAGGAAAAGACTAAGACATCAACCAATGCAGAAGCTCCTGATAAGACTAATTGCGGATAGCACTACAAATGAGCACTACAATTTTAAGCTTGATGTTGATATGTGATTTCCACTCCATCTTATCTCTTTTTTCTTTTTTTTTAATTTTTTAATTTTTAATGTTAGTTTAATTTTCAAACCTTTTGTATGTATCAAGTAATTCTTCATATAATTGAATAATGGCCCTTTTTTTTGTTTCTCTTTTTTCGCTCCTCCATCAATTCATTGGTTAAATAGATTGAAAAAATTTAGTTTTTTATATTGAATTCTTACTGATTCCAATTCTTAATATATAGCAAGAGAAAAATTCTGGACAAAGCAAAAAAAAACATGATGACCAAGAAAATGATGGTCATTCCCAAACAAGCAAGACCAAAAGATTGACCAGGAAAAATCATAAACACTGAGCAGATGTGTGGTGCCAAGCTTCTGATATGGACATGTATATTTTTTGTATTTGAACGATTTTGATACTGTGAACTTCTATACATGAATATAGCTTTCATAGCATCTCTATCTTTATAATAGTGAGGAATTGCATACTGCCAATCTCTATCTTAGGTATATAAATCTAACTTCAATAAATTCTGTTTTCTGTATGTACATATTATCAAAATATTTTAAACACCCGCAGCAACGCGCGGGCATTTTTGCTAGTTACTACTAAAATCCAGTCTCCCTAGACCTCGGCAATTCCAAATTATGCACTTCATTAATCAATTTCTTCAAGTAAACTATTGTAACTCGATCCTGCTTCTACAATCTCCTTTCAGACTCATTTTCTCATACTTAACACTCCCCCGCTTGGCTTAGGAGAGGCCATCGCAACTTTTGCTGTCATGATGGATGCAACAACATCCCTCACTGCCCGACTACTCTCCCCATATTCCTACTTCCCTTCTGAATCACTACATCCTAGAAATTTAAAGTACATTCATCAACATCAATTTCAAACAAACATAACACATTACCATCATCATCCATCTAATATTAAGCTTATTAGACCTAATAGTGCAGTGAACAACTGAGGAAGCAAGTTTTCTATCAAACCAGCAAATGTAAAACTCAATGCTCTCCCAACCCACTTCTGCGTTACAGTTTTACTAGTTTCCTTGGGAAGCTTATCATCCTAACAGCCTTACCACTCCTGCGTCTCTCATCTTTCCTGTGCTATCTTGGAATCACAATTGTCCAGCCTTCCTCATCCTGTGTTTCGACACTCACCCTTTGACTAGTTTCATCATTCTCAATTTTTTTTTTCCTCTTGGTTAACAATAAAAGGGCAGCAAAGTATAACATCTTTTTGCAACGCCTCGTTTACATCCTCATCCACATAAGTATCCTCCGGGAAAGTTGTTGATTCATCATAAAACACTATTAATCATAAAACACCCATCATTTACTTCCTCTTCAAGGCATGAGTCTGCCTCAATCCTTCTACGCCGACAGTAAAAACACACTTAAAACAATTTCTCATAACTAATGAGAATAAGCTTATCATTATCCTACCTGACAATCAACACCCGTTTGAGTGGAAACCGCAGATCTACTTCAATAAATACTTTCACAAACAAACCACTTAAACCTAACGTGACTTCATCAACTCTAATAATATCACATAGAGGTTGGGCAATAAACTTAATGATAACAACTTCCTTGTATTGTACAAGGACACAAGGCAACCTAGTCCACACCACCATCTTGTTGATTGCAACCATGTCACTGAACTGAGTAGTCAAGCGCTCCAAGTGAAAAATCTGACCAAAAGCATACCAGGGTCTATTCTTCATCACAAACTCTAAGTCATCCGCGTCGGTTAACTCCAGAGCAAACCATTTTTTATCAAAGTGATCTAGGTAGAAAGTGTTCTTCACATCATTCTTCTAAAGCATGCCTACCATCCACTTAATGAGCCAAGCCTCCAAATGTTACCAAAACATCTTGCCCATTAAAACCCTAGATTGCATGTGTTCTACATTTAAGAAAGGACATAACCTGGTGTTGACTCTTGTGACACCGCGCACCATGGTGAAGGTATCAAGAGCCTTCTCAACCACAACAGGCTGAGGAACTGGAAAAGTGTTTGCCCAACTTGGAACATGTTGATTGGAACAAATCCTAGGTCTTCTGGGGTGAGAAAGCTAGAGGCAAGGAACTGAGAGTTTGCCATGAGATCAGTAGAAGATGGAATAAAGCTTAAGATAATAGAAGAACGTCAGGTGAATGTGAAAAAATACCAACTCCTCCATAAATAGAGGATATCTGGGGGAATCCAACCGTCAAAGAAAAATAGACAACCCCTAGAAAAGGGTTGTAATAGATGAACAGATGAAACTATTGCAGTTAATCATTGGAAAACTAGCAATCTAATTGGGAGACCCTAGCGGCAAATTAAGAGAAATGATGAACCTTCTCTACAACAACAACAACAACAAAGCCTTTTCCCACTAAGTGGGGTCGGCTATATGAATCCTAGAATGCCACTGCGCTCGGTTTTGTGTCATGTCCTCCGTTAGATCCAAGTACTCTAAGTCTTTTCTTAGGGTCTCTTCCAAACTTTTCCTAGGTCTTCCTCTACCCCTTCGGCCCTGAACCTCTGTCCCGTAGTCACATATTCGAACCGGAGCGTCAGTAGGCCTTCTTTGCACATGTCCAAACCACTGTAACCGATTTTCTCTCATCTTTCCTTCAATTTCGGCTACTCCTACTTTACCTCGGATATCCTCATTCCCAATCTTATCCTTTCTCGTGTGCCCACACATCCCACGAAGCATCCTCATCTCCGCTACACCCATTTTGTGTACGTGTTGATGCTTCACCGCCTAACATTCTGTGCCATACAGCATCGCTGGCCTTATTGCCGTCCTATAAAATTTTCCCTTGAGCTTCAGTGGCCTACGACGGTCCCACAACACGCCAGATGCACTCTTCCACTTCATCCATCCAGCTTGTATTTTATGGTTGAGATCTCCATCTAATTCTCCGTTCTTTTGCAAGATAGATCCTCGGTAGCGAAAACGGTCGCTTTTTGTGATCTTGGCTAGATTGCTCAGGTCATTAGTGTGGATAAGTATATAAATGGATAGAGACAGGAAAGCAAATACAAGATGTACGTGGTTCACCCAGATTGGCTACGTCCACGGAATATAGGAGTTCTCATTAATTGCGAAAGGTTTAAACAAGTACATAGGTTCAAGCTCTCTTTTAGTGAGTACAAGTGAATGATTTAGTACAAATGACATTAGGAAATATTGTGGGAGAATGATATCGTAATCACGAAACTTCTAAGTACCGAAGTGTGGTATCGTCTTCACTTGCCTTATCTGTCTCATAAGTAGATGTGGCATTTTCTCTAGAAGTACTCTTCCTCCATCCAGGGGTGGTATCTTTAACTGGTGGAGATGCACAAGGTAATGTATCAATTTCACTTGAAGCTTACTTGTAGTTTCAGGCTTGGTCAAGCGCGATACAAACCATGTAGTAAGAGTCCCCCAAGTCGCCGAGCTAGGGGATATGTTGAAAAAGATGACATACAAGGTAAGCAATCAGAGCTCCAAGCAATCAGTCCCAGATCAGAAGTTTGATTTCAAGTTCCGGCTGATTGTTCTCATTCTCCCTATCTTGCAGGCAGCATGAAGGATAAAGAGAAGAAAAATGAGAAGGGATGATATGAGATACTTTTGCTTTTGAAGAAGTAACTTTCCACAGGCTTATTCTTGAACTGGGCTGGAGGGTTTTCTGGTTTCTTCCAGAGTATAAGGCCGACTGAAGAATTTGAGGGTCAAAACAAGTCCATCAAATCTAGAATACGTTCGACCCTGCTGATATGGGATACTTTTGCTTTTGATAAAGTAGTGGATGTATCGGCACGTGTGCTGTCACGCTTGTCTCCACATGCTTTCTTGTATCCTTCTCACTTGCCCTATCTGTTCCTCAGGCAAATGCGGTATCTTCCCTGGAAGCATAAGATGTTGAAGATGAGTACTCGAGAGCAATGCCAGGTAAGTAATCAGGTAAGGGGTTCCAGGCAGTCAGTTCCTGACTGGAAGCTTGATTCCAAGTGCTGACTGATTGCTCTCTTTCTCCTTGTCTTGTAGGTAAGAATAAGGCCAAAGGAAAGGACAAGGAAAAAGCATGATATGGGATACTCTTGCTTTTAACCTTGATGATATGAGATATTCTTGCTCTAGTATAGCTTGTTTGCAGAGGTATTATCGGGGGGAAAGAAAGCTGAATATTTCGAAAGGCTTCGTTGGGAGTGCCCTCTCAGGTATGAGGAAGGGTTGAGCATTTTTGCAGGTCTGCCTGTCCGTTGGGGATGGAGGTCGACATATATATGAGTCTCCCTAACAAGTAGTAATGCTATTCCTTTACCCCGCTTGGTCATAGCACGGTAGTGGGAGCTGCCAGCTTCACATGTTTTAACTCTGTCAGAGCACTTTGAAAAAGTGGTCTGTGGTATCTGGAAAACTGATTTTGCGTGTGAAGATTACAGACAAGCTTTATCCAATGAGGTCTGGCTCTCGAAGTTGAGAAAGTGGTGCCTCTTCGGTTTTCGAACAAGCAATCCTGTCGGGGATCTGGCTCTCGAGATTCGGAGAACGATGCCTCTTCGATTTTTGAGAAAGCAATCCTTCTGGGGGTCTGGCTCTCGAGATTCGGAGAGCGGTGTCTCTTCGATTTTTGAGAAAGTAATCATGTTGGGAGTCTGGCTCTCGAGATGTGGAGGGCGGTGCCTCTTTGATTTTGGAGCAAGCAATCTTGTTGGGAGTGTTTTCTCGAATGTGGGTAAAGGTTGGGCATGTTTGCTAGTCTACCTTGCCACGGAGCACAGAGGTTGACACACAGGGACTTTCTAATTATCTAGTAGTGGTACTATTCCTTTACCCTTGTGGGTAATAATATGGTAGTTAGACCTTCAAAATTTATGTGTCTAAACTTTGTTAGTGCTGTTTCTTTGCTATTATTTTACCCTTCTTGGTCAGAGCGATGTAGTGGGAGCTGCAAGTTTCACGTGTCTCAACTTTGTCAGAGAACTTTGGCAAAGTTATCTGTGGTACCCATGAGCTAATGTTGCGTGTGGAAAGTGGGTGATTGAACAGTAAGATTCATATGCTTTCTACTTCACCAGAAATCTTTAACAGAATGCCCGTAATTTTCGCAAAGCTGAGTGCGTGTGACAGGTGCTGACAAGGCTGAAAAAGTAGGTGCCTCTTCGATCTCTGATATCGGCCCTCGTGGTCTCTGAGTAGCCCAGCTTTTGAAAAAGCAAGCGCCTCTTCGATTTCTGAGATCGGTCTTCGTAGTCTTTGAGCAGCCCAGCTTTTGAGAAAGCAAACACCTCTTCGATTTCTGAGATCAACCCTCGTGGTCTCTGAGCAACCCAGCTTTTGAGAAAGCAAACGCCTCTTCGATTTCTGAGCAGGCGCCTCTTCGATTTCTGAAGCTCCGTCGAGTGCAGATTTTTATAGAGGCTGGCATTAAGTTCTAAAGCACACTTGAATCTCCACCAGTAGAAGCTCCATTCTTGCACTTCTAAGATCTTGATTTGTCCGACCTTTTTTCTCTTTAACACCTTTGAAAATGTCTGGCCCATCCGACCGTCGTTTTGACTTGAACCTTGTTGAAGAGGCAGCCACGCCTTCTCCAGACAACATATGGCGCCCATCCTTCGTCTCCCCTACTGGTCCTCTTACCGTTGGGGATTCCGTGATGAAGAATGATATGACCGCTGCGGTGGTGGCCAAGAACCTTCTCACTCCCAAAGATAACAGACTACTTTCCAAACGGTCTGATGAGTTAGCTGTTAAGGATTCTTTGGCTCTTAGTGTTCAGTGTGCAGGTTCTGTGTCTAATATGGCCCAACGCCTATTTGCTCGAACCCGCCAAGTTGAATCATTGGCGGTTGAAGTGATGAGTCTCAAACAGGAGATTAGAGGGCTCAAGCATGAGAATAAACAGTTGCACCGGCTCGCACATGACTATGCTACAAACATGAAGAGGAAGCTTGACCAGATGAAGGAATCTGATGGTCAGGTTTTACTTGATCATCAGAGGTTTGTGGGTTTGTTCCAAAGGCATTTATTGCCTTCGTCTTCTGGGGCTGTACCGCGTAATGAAGCTTCAAATGATCAACCTCTGATGCCTCATCCTTTTAGGGTTCTGTCCAGTACTGAGGCTCCGAATGATCCCCATCCGGTGCCTTCTCTTTCTGAGGCTCTACCGACTGCTGAGACTTCTCCTAAGCAACCTTTGTGAAGGCTCCCTCTTGTTTGTTTATTTTGACTCATGTATATGTACATATTTGTAACTTATCGAGGATATCAATAAATAAGCTTTGCTTCATTTCAACGTATTGTGTTAAATACACTAAAGCCTTCTTCGCTAAGTTCTTTGAATTTTTCTTTTGTTGAAGCTTGTATGTTGAAACTTTGTGAGTGGAGCATGTAGGTTGAGGTAGTGTTCCCTTAATTTCCTGAGTGAGGAAAACTTCTCGGTTGGAAACTTGGAAAATCCAAGTCACTGAGTGGGGTCGGCTATATGAATCTTAAAACGCCATTGTGCTCGATCCTGTGTCATGTCCTCTGTTAAATCCAAGTACTCTAAGTCTTTTCTTAGAGTCTCTTCCAAAGTTTTCCTAGGTCTTCCTCTACCCCTTCGGCCCTGAACCTCTGTCCCATAGTCGCATCTTCTAATCGAAGCATCAGTAGGCCTTCTTTGCACATGTCCAAACCACCGTAACCGATTTTCTCTCATCTTTCCTTCAATTTCGGCTACTACTACTTTACCCCGGATATCCTCATTCCTAATCTTATCCTTTCTCGTGTGCCCACACATCCAACGAAGCATCCTTATCTCCGCTACACCCATTTTGTGTACGTGTTGATGCTTCACCGCCCAACATTCTGTGCCATATAGCATCGCCAGCCTTATTGCCATCCTATAAAATTTTCCCTTGAGCTTCAGTGGCATACGACGGTCACACAACACGCCGGATGCACTCTTCCACTTCATCCATCCTGCTTGTATTCTATGGTTGAGATCTCCATCTAATTCTCCGTTCTTTTTCAAGATAGATCCTAGGTAACGAAAACCGTCGCTCTTTGGTATTTCTTGATCTCTGATCCTCACCCCTAACTCGTTTTGGCCTCCATTTGCACTGAACTTGCACTCCATATATTCTGTCTTTGATCGGCTTAGGCGAAGACCTTTAGATTCAAACACTTCTCTCCAAAGGTTAAGCTTTGCATTTACCCCTTCCCGAGTTTCATCTATCAACACTATATCGTATGCGAAAAGCATACACCAAGGAATATCATCTTGAATATGTCCTGTTAACTCATCCATTACCAACGCAAAAAGGTAAGGACTTAAGGATGAGCCTTGATGTAATCTTACAGTTATGGGAAAGCTTTCGGTTTGTCCTTCATGAGTTCTTACGGCAGTCTTTGCTCCTTCATACATATCCTTTATAGCTTGGATATATGCTACTCGTACTCATTTTTTCTCTAAAATCCTCCAAAGAATGTCTCTTGGGACCCTATCATACGCCTCTTCCAAATCTATAAAGACCATGTGTAAATCCTTTTTCCCATCTCTATATCTTTCCATCAATCTTCGTAAGAGATAGATTGCCTCCATGGTCGAGCGCCCTGGCATGAACCCGAATTGGTTGTCCGAAACCCGTGTCTCTTGCCTCAATCTATGCTCAATGACTCTCTCCCAGAGCTTCATTGTATGACTCATTAGCTTAATACCCCTATAGTTCATGCAATTTTGTACGTCGCCCTTATTCTTGTAGATAGGCACCAAAGTGCTCGTTCGCCACTCATTTGGCATGTTCTTCGTTTTCAAAATCCTATTGAAAAGGTCAGTGAGCCATGTTATACCTGTCTCTCCCAAAACTTTCCACACTTCGATCGGTATATCGTCTGGGCTTACTGCTTTTCTATGCTTCATCTTCTTCAAAGCTACAACCACTTCTTCCTTCCGAATTCGACGATAAAAGGAGTAGTTTCTACACTCTTCTGAGTTACTCAACTCCCCTAAAGAAGCACTCCTTTCATGTCCTTCATTGAAAAGATTATGAAAATAACCTCTCCATCTGTCTTTGACCGCGTTCTCTGTAGCAAGAACCTTTCCATCCTCATCCTTGATGCACCTCACTTGGTTTAGGTCCCTTGTCTTCTTTTCCCTTGCTCTAGCTAGTTTATAGATATCCAACTCTCCTTCTTTGGTATCTAGTCGCTTATACATATCGTCATAAGCCGCTAACTTATCTTCTCTCACAGTTTTCTTCGCCTCTCGCTTCGCTTTTCTATACCTTTCACCATTTTCATCGGTCCTATCCTTGTATAAGGCTTTACAACATTCCTTCTTAGCCTTCACCTTTGTTTGTACCTCCTCATTCCACCACCAAGATTCCTTTTGGTGTGGAGCAAAGCCCTTGGACTCTCCTAATACCTCTTTTGCTACTTTTCGGATACAACTAGCCATGGAATCCCACATTTGGCTAGCTTCCCCCTCTCTATCCCACACACACTGGGTGATTACTTTCTCTTTGAAAATGGCTTGTTTTTCTTCTTTTAGATTCCACCATCTAGTCCTTGGGCACTTCCAAGTATTGTTCTTTTTTCTCACTCTTTTGATATGTACATCCATCACCAACAAGCGATGTTGATTAGCCAAGCTCTTTCCCGGTATAACTTTGCAATCCTTACAAGTTATACGATCCCATTTCCTCATTAGAAGAAAATCTATTTGTGTTTTTGACGACCCACTCTTGTAGGTGATCACATGTTCTTCTCTCTTCTTAAAGAAGGTGTTGGCTAAGAAAAGATCATATGCCATTGCAAAATCCAAGATAGCTTCCCCATCCTCGTTTCTCTCCCCAAAACCATGGCCACCCTGAAAACCTCCATAGTTGCCTGTTTCCCTGCCCACGTGTCCATTTAAATCTCCTCCTATAAATAACTTCTCCGTCTGAGCAATTCCTTGCACCAAGTCTCCAAGGTCTTCCCAAAATTTCTCCTTCGAACTCGTATCCAACCCTACTTGAGGTGCGTACGCACTAATCACACCTAAAACATATCGGAAAAGCAACAAATGCCCAATACACAAAAACCAATCTCGAGTATCCCAACAAAAGAGAAGAGCCCCACCAAATCCAATGTTTAAAACCACCTGTTTATACCATACTTAGAGCCTTCGTATTTAGATCTTGTATAAATACTCGGGGACTTAAGTGTAATTATGTAATAAAGGAAGGGGCAAATATATAATAAGTGAGGAGCCCTTATTCTATAAAAGGACTCCTCACCCTCACAATTAGAGGAGGCCAATTCCTAGGCCATCAGAGGCGTCACTCTCTCCCTTAAAGGCTCTGAATCTCTCTCCCTCACTTCTCAGGGAAATACAATAATCAGTGTGGGCGTAGCCCAAACATTGGGGTGAACCACGATACATCTTGTGTAATGTGTTATTTACATTTCTTGCAGATTCACGGTCAGATTTACGTTGTTCCAAGACATCCGATTTTGTGCATCAACATTTGACGCCGTCTGTGGGAATCGACACAAAAAACTATATCGGTTCTCTTTCATTTTTTCACCTCGACCATGAATCTGCAAATCATAAAAAACCAAGAACACCACTATCTATCTCTCTCTTTCTCTCTGTAGAAAGCTCTCATTTTTCGAGGTCGTATCTCTCCATCTGTCTTCCCTCTTGCTTTATTCTTTGAGAATGATCTGTCTTAGATCTGAAACTGTGATTCAACGGTTCGATCCAGTTTCAAAATTTCCCCGCTCATCCGTCTCCTCCGTTTCCTCTTCCGATCTCGACACTGAGTCTACAGGCTCATTCTTTCACGATCGGAGCACGACGTTAGGAACACTAATGGGAGGGAGCTTCCCTGCCATCACCTTCAGAGCTTCGAGCCAACACCACCGCGACTATCGCGACCCCTAACCCGGAAACATCAACAACACTCAGTAGTGCTTGCTACCAACTGAGCCAGATCTGCAGGGCTTGCTACCAACTGAGCAACGACGCCGGAGATTCCATTGGAGAGATCTCTGGCGGGAGAGAGAGGGATCCACCGTCGCTTTTCAGCGAGTTTCTGAGCTATTCATACCCGACGATTCGAATCGGCGTGTAGAAGAAGTGTCTGAGAATCGTCGGTGACAAGCCCTTGTACAAATCCCACCGGATCTTGCTCCCGCACTGTTTCCGAGGTGGACCCGACCCTCTCTACCCGCCCAATAAAGTCATGATGTGGACTTCTCAGCGGACCCGACCCTCTATGACGGACCAAAAAAGGGACTCAGATTACAAAATAGAGTCAAATCGCAAACGCGAAGGTTTCATGAAGGGGACGTTGATGCCGTTCTACCGAGCTGCAAAACCTATTTCGAAAACAAGTATGCAATATAGTAGCATCGCCATAGCAACAAGCAAGGTGAAGCCGAGCCAGGCTACTACTTCACCAGCTTACTCAGTTGGGTATACAGTCCACGGCCAGGATTACGTGATGGCAGCATTGAAAGAAAGGGGATACCAGGCTTATATGGATGATGACGATCTAAACAGAAGGGAAGAAATAAAAGAGGAACTGTTCCGAGCAATCGTAGGGTCGAGGATCTCTATCATTGTCTTCTCAAAATGATATGCGGAGTCGAAATGGTGTCTTGACGAGCTAGTGAAGATCATGGAAGTGCAGGGACAAACTGGGGTGACATGTTTTGCCAATATTATATCACGTTGATCCTTCGCATGTCAGGAAGCAGGACGAAGATTTAGCCCAAGCATTTCAGAATCACGAAAAGGACATCCGGGATGAAAAAGATGACAAGAAACGTGAAGCTAAACAAGGAAGGGTAAAGCTGTGGAGAGAGGCTCTCACAAAAGCTACAAATTTGTTTGACCACCAAACAACTGGCAATAGGAGAAGAGACAGAGAGGAGCAGTGAAAAGAGAATATTTCAAAAAAAAAAAAAAAAGGGAAGAAAAGGAACACAGAAAGCAAAAGCAAAAGCAAGAAACGGGAAGATCAAGAAAAGCTTACTATTATTAATTCTATAACTATTCCTTTTGTCTGCGAGGTGAAAAGACAGAAAGAGTGCCGTGGAAAGCTAAAGCAAAGCAGAAAAACAAAAGCAGAAAGCAAAAGAGAAAGCATAAAGCAAAAGAGAAAACAAAAGCAAAAGCAAGGAATAAACACCCCACCAGAATGATGTGATTTACTTTTCTTGGCAGATGTATGATGTGATTTATTTTTCTTATATTTCGGAGACATCTGTATAAAACCCATCAGAGGGTAATCTCAAAAAAAAAAAAAAAAAAAAAAACGGCAAAGCCCAAAATAAATGGGCTGGAATGTTGTGTGGAGGGCGAAGGTCCATAAGCCCAAAATAGCACCAACCAGGTGATCAAAAGTATGCCCACTACTCCAAAATTATTCGGCAACCTACCGCTATTACCACCAACTAGGTGATGAAAAGTACGCCCAGTACTCCAAAATTATTCGGCAACTTACCGCTATTACCACCAACCAGGTGATCAAAAGTACGTCCAGTACTCCAAAATTATTCGGCAACCTGCCGCTATTACCACCAACCAGGTAATCAAAAGTACGCCCAGTACTTCAAATTATACATGAGCATTACTCATGTCAATCATACATAAACATTCATGAGTCATACATAAACATTCATGAGCATCACTCATTCAATCATACATAAACATTAATGAGCATCACTCATGTCAACATTCATAAGCATCACTCATGTCAAACATCCATGAACATTACTCATGTCAATCAACATAAACATTCATGAGCATGACTCATGTCAATCAGCTTCAAAAGCTTCATTTACAAAAGCTCCAACTTCAAAAGCTTTCTTTACAGAGCTTCAGCTTCAAAAGCTTCATTTACAAAAGCTCTAGCTTTAAAAGCTTCATTTACAGAGCTCCAGCTTCAAAAGCTTCATTTACAAAAGCTGAGCTCTAGCTTCAAAAAGCTTCATTTACAAAAGCTCTAGCTTCAAAAGCTTCATTTATAGAGCTCTAGCTTCAAAGCTTCACCTATAAAGCTTCAGTGCAGGGTATACAAATAGCGCCTCCGAACAACCGCCACTTCGGCCCATACATGGATTCAATTTGAAGTCTCCAGCCAACAGACTCTATTGACCGAAGACTTGGGGGACTACATTATGTACCATATATTAGGCCTCAACTGGGCCTCATGAAAAATACTTGGGGGATTTAGCCCATTATTTATGTATTGAGGAGCGAGCCCTTATTCTATAAAAGGGACTCTATCACTTTCATTAGAGAGCACCCATTATTTATGTATTGAGAAACGAGCCCTTATTCTATAAAAGGGACTCCCTCACCATCATTAGAGAGCATCAACTCTAGCCCATCATTCATGTATTGAGGAGTGAGCCCTTATTCTATAAAAGGGACTCCCTCACCTTCAACACCACAAGCCGAGCCAACCAAGGTAACATAAGCCACGAGCCGAGCAACCTCGCAACATGTGCTACTTCTAGTTGAGCATCATTTCAGATTGAGCACCGCCTCATATCGAGCATCAGTTCAAGACAACATCTAGTTACTTCGGCCCACAGATGGACTGAATTTCAAGTCTTCAGCCAAAAGACTCTCTTGATTGAAAACTTGAGAGGCTACTGTTTATACCATACTTAGGGCCTCCGTATTTAGATCTCGTATAAATACTCGGGGGATTTAAGTGTAATTATGTAATAAAGGAATGGGCAAATATATAATAAGTGAGGAGCCCTTATTCTATAAAAGGACTCCTCACCCTCACAATTAGAGGAGGCCAATTCCTAGGCCATCAGAGGCGTCACTCTCTCCCTTAGAGGCTCTGAATCTCTCTCCCCTCACTTCTCAGAGAAATACAATAATCAGTGTGGACGTAGCCCAAACATTGGGGTGAACCACGATACATCTTGTGTTATTTACATTTCTTGCAGATTCATGGTCGGATTTACGTTGTTCAAAGACCTCCAGTTTTGTGCATCAACACCACCAATAATAAGTAGCAGACATCAATTAAAACAAAAATTAAACCACAAACACACGTAAACAGCAATCGAAACGATTAATCTCCAACTCCTGTTTGAAACAATTCAACTTATCCTAATCAATTGGCGTCTAACAATCTCAAACCTATACAACCGTATACACTACTTTTAGACCCAACCAAATCGAAGGACTTTCAAGAAAGGAGATTGCAGAGATCTATTTTTTTTTTTGAATAAACAATATTATCTAAACTAAGGGGGAAGGGCTGAGCTTAGTCTTACAATGAGTTAGCAATAATATGGTTCAAATACGCCTTTGGCGAGAATCGAATACCTCTCACTTACAAGCACAATACTACTAGACCGTAGTATTATAATTGGAATATCCTATTTTTAGTATTATGAATTTCCTATTTCAAAAATCATTTTAATTGCAAAATCCAATGAACACTAATTATCTATGTAACCAATCAAAAAGAAAATTATCTATGTACATTTCCAGACAACATGTTGTGTATCACACACCGACCCAAACTCTTGAATGTTGAAACCACATGAGCCTCTAGTCCATCCGTTTACAATCCCTTATTTCTTCTTCAATTTTAGCAAAAGTATTTATTTAACAACAATAAATTTTAGGAATCTTGTAAAAACAAGGATAGTGTTATTGACACACTCATTTTTATGTCTCACCCACTTTTCTTTTTTGCTTATTGATTTTCTTCAATTCATTCAAGTCAACAACCAAAAATTGAGAAGAGTATTTTTAAAGTAAAAATGGATGTGTGGATAACATTACCTAAAAACAAATGGCACTAAGCTGAAATTTTGATAGAAGTTTTTCACCCAGAAAATTGACCAAAAGTTGAGCTCACCCAAAATTTAAATCCTGCGTGTACTATTCCAGAGTATTTGATTATAAATAGTGCACGTGAAGTTAATTGGAAACTGTAGACTCGAGCATAATCAAGTTAACTAGAGCAATATACTCCATCTAAACTCAAATTTGAATCTTCCTCTTTATAGTTAATAGTGTGTACCATCGTTTGTAAAATAAAAAATGTGACAGCCCGTCCCGAAAAACAATTATCGTTGATGTGAAAAGACTAAAATGCCCTTAGGCGTTGAGATGTGTTGTGTGTGACATGCTATTAGAAGTGGACTAATATGTTAAATTCCTAAGTTTTTGGGACCAATTGGAACTAAAGGAAATGGGTGGTGATTGGTTGGTTGTTTCTAAACCACACACACACAAAAGTACCACTTTCTCTCTCTCACCCTCCCGTACTCTCTCCCTCTCGGACACACACTCTCTCTCTCTTTTCTTCTCTCTTGTACGGACTACACCCAAAACCCATCGAAAGTGTGAAGATCGAGGGTGTGAAGCACACCATTGTGTTCGTGAGAACCATACGAGTTGAATTGTACCATTTTCAGGTAAGAACTCATTCGAAAACTCGTGAAATCCGAACCTCGATTTGAGGTACTATTCATGCTCACGTAAAATGTTGATTTTTAGGGAATTTTAAGGACATAGGAAGCTTTAGGAGGTCCTAAGGAAGCTCGGAGTGGTTCGTTGGGTGAAATTGGACGTCGGGATCGTGAGTTTCAAGCTTGGCCGGATTTTGTGGAATTTTTCTGGCGAGATCCCGTGACTTTTGGAGCTTCAAATTGGTAAGGAAATGTTCTTCAAGTTGTAAGCTTCATTTTGGTGCAAATTTCATAGGAAATGGAAGAAAAATGAGTGAGATATAGGGATTTGAAAATTTTCCAGTTTTCCGGCGACGACGACGGTCGCCGAAGTCTGAGGTTGAAGACGATGGAATATTCCGTCAATTCTGACGAAATATTCTGACACCGTCAGTTAAGTTTAACGGAATCTGTTAGGATTTAACGAAATATTCCCTAACTGCCATTACTGTTTCCGTTAGAGTACCCTGCATGTGGCAGCGCGTGGGTGGATGAAAAATTATTTAAAAAATATGGGGACGATCTTGAGATTGTGTAGGTCACTGTGGTATATTCATATACCCAATTTGAGCTATGTATGAAAAGTTATTACATAGTTTGGTATATGTGCATTAAAGTGACGTTTATATAGTTGTTTCTCCTATAGGCGAGACCTATCCGGAGGACGAGCGTAGCCAGGCTAGGCACGGGGGTTACGAACCAGCTACACATCAGTGAGTGGGCAGTTATTTTCAGTATATATATATATATATATATATATATATATATATATATATCTACTTGATGTTTTTCCCAGAAAACGTATTTAAAAGAAATGTGATTTAAATGCCATGTCATGTATGCCTCATATTTTAGTATATGCATTATCATAATTATGCATATTGTTGCATGGTGCTGTGGAGGCCCAGGTAAGTTACAGGTGAGTACATTATGCTGGTAATGGTTATGAGATATGATGATGATGATGTTAAGATGTATATTAGAGCTCATTAATATGCACCCCGGTGTTAGTGCTCCCGCCCAGAGTTAGGGGCACAGTCCTTCACGTGATGCTCACCTCCTGCACCACACGCTCATCTTGGATCCAAGTTAGGTGCACAGTCCTATCATATAGACCACTTTGAGTGGGTCCGACTCGTAGGTGACCCGCGATTTATCGGACAACCTTCACATGATCGTAACACTAGAGCGTATTATTATTTTACACCCAGTCTTGTCGATCAGACCACGTGAGGTGGTTCTGACTCGTGTGCAGATAAGTGTATACATTATGAGATATGATGAGATATATGACGTATATACATGATGATTTATATGATGAGATATGAGATTGATGTTGTGATTGAGATGAACTCTAGATTCCGCCGTATAGATCACGCCAGGTGACTTCGGCCAGCAGTCGGTTATTGTGAATTGCATCACTTGGCTTACTTTTGGTATTTTTATGTTATTGGGCATGGCATACGCATGGCATATATATATACAAATATGAATCTTGATTTATTGAGCATGATTTGAATTATATACATATTATTGTATTCTGTTTTCTGGGAAAGTATCTATATACTTGTTTTACGGCGAAGGGTTAGTATATTCAATGGAAAATAAGGTTTTCGTGTAAATGTGTTTTACTGACCCACTCAACTTTGTTTTTCGTCCCTCCAGGTTTTAAGTAGCTAAGTTTAGTGGCCACGAGGAATCCAACGGTGTTCTGACAGAATCCGAAAAAGTAGGATTCACCTTCGGGTGTTGTATCTTAGTAATTGTCCTACTTGACTGCAACTAGACTTTCTTATTGCTCTGAAAGTGTATTTATACACTTAGACTCTCACTAGCATCCTTTCTTAACTGGGATTGCTAGTTGCTTGGTTTTAAATTGTTTGTATTCCCTTACTCTTTATCGCTTCCGCTTTGCGCACAAGGCTACGTCACGCTCACGTGATGGCCAACACGTCTCGACTTCGGTCGAGGTGTGTCAAAAAGTTAATGAAAACTTCTAAAAGTTTATCTAAAAATAATGCAAGTGATTTTTTTTATACAACAATATATTTACACTAAGGGGCAGGTGAAATAAATTGGTATGAAACACATTATTCACGATATTCGAACCGAAACTTTGTAGGCTTGGACGCTTCCACTGGGCAACCATTTGGCCTTTTGGTTGAGCGAGATGCCTAATTCATGAGGCAAAATACTACTGTGGCACTGTGGCAGTGTACTTGTCATGTAAATTGCTCCCCTCATCATTAAGTTCTCTCAGACTTTCGTACACATGTATACCAAAAGATGGCTCATTATCAATATTTTCTCTAGTATACTAGGCATGTTTAGGACTAATTTTGAAATTGTTAAAAATGCTTTCTGAAAACTAAAAGTATCTCTAGTGCTTATTCAGGAAGTACTACCAATTGGTTTTGTTATACCATATGTTGGGCCTCAATATTTGGGCTTCATTAGAGCAGCTCCAGCGGGACCTCCTGCTCTAGGGACAGGCTCTGGAACAGGGCTTGATTGCCCGAGGGAGGAAGTCCAACGTTGGCTGGCGAGGGAGCCCAAGCAGCCCCGAGCGCCAGGCCCGTCGATTCTCGCCAGCCCGAGAGCCTGAGGTGGATCTGACGTCAGACGCCTGTTTTAATGTTTTTTCTGTCAGGCCTCGAACTCCTCCAACATCACGCCAATCTCGTCCACTATCCCCATCCTCTCCACCTCCAGCGGTGGTCGAAGTGGGGGAGGAGAAGAATCTGATGGAGGATTCGGAGCACGCGAAGCGTCTGTGATGCGAGAGATGGAGACTGCGCAGCGGAGGACGTGGCGGTGGAGGAGAAGAAGGGGAGGGAAGGATAGGTAGCATAATAGTGGTTGGCGAGTAGGAAGAATGAGAGGGAGAAGAGGGCAATGGCCATAATTTTGATGCAAGTCGGAGATGAGGGCAAGTCGAAGAGGGCGATGGCCGTCTTGATTGGATTTGATTTTCTCGGGAATGCAAAGGAAACAACAAGAAAATTTTGAAGGGAAAACAGAGGATAGGTGTTAATGGAAATTAAGTAATTTAATTAATTAAAAATTAAATGAAAAATTAAATAATCGCCGAGTGGACTTTACGAAATTACAAATAAAATTATTTTGTATTATTTTATAAATAAAAAAATTGTAATATTTTATTACCAATTGTCAGGGCTATTCAAGTGCAACGGTAGAGATGCAAAATGCAGTTACTATTCATTAAAGGAAGTTATTATTCATTGGGTGGATTGAATAGTGAATAGCCTGGGGGGAAGGCTCCCACGCTGGAATTGCTCTTACTTAGCCCATGATTCATATAAGAGGGGAGGAAACCCTTATTCTATAAAAAGGCTCCCTCACACTCACTTAAGAGAGGAAGGAAAACAGACAGAGGGGACATGGGAGCAAACACTGCCTCTATAGCCTCCATGTATATTCAACATTCATTTACATAGTGAAACGAAATCAACACCAGTGTGGACGTAGCCTCAACTTGAGGTGAACCACGATATATCTTTGTGTTCTTGTGCATTTGTGTGATTCACGGTCGGATTTACGTTGGTCCAAGATCAACCCGATTTTGTGCATCAACATTTGGCGCCGTTTGTGGGAATCGACACAAAAAGCTATGTCGGTTCTCTTTCATTTTTTTAATCTCACCACTGTGAAACCCTCACAAGCTCACCACACTCCACCGTGAATCTGCAAAACCTAAGAAACCAAAACTTCTCTCTCCACTCTCCAGCCCTTTCTCACTCACTCACAATCATCACACACTCTCTCTTTCTCTTGGCCTTCATCTTTCCATCTTAACCAATATGCACAGGCTCCCACGACTCTTTGTCTCTGTCATCCTACGCCACGGCGGTGCATGGTACCGGAACTCGACGGCTCCTATCTCATGCGCTTCTACCCACTGCAGTTCGGTGGGAGAGATTGATAGGCAAGTCAGATGGCACTCAGTGTTGGTCCCTGGGAAGTGTAACACTACCAATTCCGCAACTTCTAACTTGAAAAATGGCATGTATTTCGGCAATCGGTATGAGTCCACTGCTGCAGCCTCTGACGCATCAGCCGTACCTCCCGCTGAGACGTACGAGTATCAGGCTGAGGTCAGTCACCTCATAGACCTCATCGTTAACAACTTGTACAGTAACAAGGAAGTTTTTCTTCGATAGCTTATTAGTACGCAACGGAGATACCAAGAAAAGCAAATGGGTGGTGTCGGAAAGATTTTCATTTTGGCTCAAATGAGACGGAACTGCCTTTATCGAACCCAGGTCGAGGTCACTGCCTGCGCGATTGGCGGAATTCCATTCGTCTGCTTGCAACATCGCCATAACCAGTGAAATTGGGGGACTCAGACTGTCATCCTGAGAGACACCGCCGTTGCAAACTCACCGGTGGCATTCCTTTGAAACTGAAATCTCTGGCCATGCGCAATATACAAAGAAGCCATGAGAAAGAAGGAGATAAGATCCTTTTCTTTTGTTATTTTATTATTATCATTTATGTCCTACTAACATGATAGCATATTATTTAATAATATAATTATTGCTTTACATGTGATATCACAGTGATCATTATCATAAAACGTGGTAAAGTCTGTACATCCACTACACCATTTACATTATTTAATGATTTTATCACATGATTATTGTCAAAAACGTGACAAAGCACATCACACAAAGTTATGCATATATATATATATACACACACACACACACACACACACACACACTTTAGTGGAATGATAACTGACAAATGGAGGCAGCAGCTCCTCCTTGTTTTAGGCTCTCTGCATCTCTCTTTCTTCTCTGCCAAAATTACAAGCACACTGCAAGTTTTCAAAGGGAAACCGTATCCACCCAATTTCATCTGCCAAAAGAAATAAAACACCTTTACTTTTCCTTTTCAACAAACATCGTTATGATGTTTCATCACAAAGCAAGGGATGTCAATTTGTTGTCTTCCCTTTTTTCTTTTTGACTAACCAAAAGTGTCTTTTGGCTACTTGGCCACATACTCCAACATTGCTAACACCACATATTGTATGGTCCATGCTTATCATTATAATAAGACTCTATCATGATTATTCCACATGACTATTCCACTACGTGAGAAGTTTGACACATGACACATTTTATTTCTTTGAATGTTAGGGCACAGTGGGTACGGTACACAATACAAATTTGTGTGTATATATGTATATATATGTATATGTTTGTCTGTGTTCATGTTTAGATTATTATGCTAAGAATGCTTCCCATATCCATAATTCGGATTTCACTAATCCTAGTCGCATCACATATGTCTAAATAGGCATTTATTTGTATAATCTTAACATGCTACCTAGTGTCATTTGATTGCCTTTAACTATGTCACTTATGCAATATGATACAAATCATTTACCACACAACTTAATAAATTATTTATGTGTAGTAGGCACAAACTGGCAATTTGATTTATAACTCTGTCGATTGATTTATTAATTATGCATTCATGCTTATACTATTATTTATTGTCAGGAATTATTGAGCAACTAGCTCTATTGATCAACATTGTTATTGATTAAAGAAGCCTACCGACACTATTGATTAGCCTATGGATCATTGAGTCACATACATATGGTGACAAAGATTTAGTCCAAACGGTGATATCTTGTCTGACCGAACACTCACTTGCTCGGTCACTCGCTCATTTGGACACCTATGTGCTTGGACACCCTTGAGCTCGAACCCTGACTCACGGACCCAACTTGTGGACCCAACTCACGGACCCTACGAATGGCCCCGACTCAAAGACCAGACAAGCGGACCCGAGTCATGTCAAGAGTTAACTCATAATGAGCCCACGCTGACGTCGAGTGCATACTCACAATGAAGAACGCCACAAGCTGAGCCGCCTCGCAATGAGCACCGCCTCCAGCCGAGCAACCGCCTTGCCAAGAGCATTGCCTCTAGCCGAGCAGCCTCGCAACGTGTGCTACCTCTAGCTGAGTATTGCTTAACGTTAAGCACCGTCTCATGTTGAGTACTAGTTCTGGACGACATCTAATCACTTCGGCCCGCACATGAATTGGATTTGAAGTCTTCAGCCAACACATAGACTCATTTATAAATCCAACAAGTGGATTCAAACATGTCGAGAATTAACTCATAATGAGCTAGCGCTGACGTCGAGTGCATACTCACGATGAAGAACGCCACAAGCTAAGCCGCCTCCAGCCGAGCAACCGCCTCGCCAAGAGCATTGCCTCTAGCCGAGCAACCTCACAACGTGTGCTACATGTAGCTGAGTATTGCTTGACGTTAAGCACCATCTCATGTCGAGTACTAGTTTTGGATAACATCTAGTCACTTCGGCCCGCATATGGATTGGATTTGAAGTCTCCAGCCAAAAGACTCTCTTGACAGAAGACTTGGGGGACTCCTATTATACCATATATTGGGCCTCATTATTTGGGCTTCATTACTTAGCCCATGATTCATGTAAGATGGGAGGAAACCCTTATTCTATAAAAGGGCTCCCTCACACTCACTTAAGAGATGAAGGAAAACAAACAGAGGGGACATGGGAGAGCAAACACTGCCTCTATAACCTCCATGTATATTCAACATTCATTTACATAGTGAAACGGAATCAACACCAGTGTAGACGTAGCCTCAACCTGAGATGAACCACGATATATCTTTGTGTTCTTGTGCGTTTGTGTGATTCACGGTTGGATTTACTTTGGTCCAAGATCGACCTGATTTTGTGCATCAACAGGTTTTTCAAAGAAACACTTGAAATTTTAATAAAAATCTCAACGCATTTCTAATTGAAACACTTCCAGCAAAAACGCTTAAAGAGAAGTCGGAGAGGGATTAAAACCATGTAACTTTACTGTCTTGTGTTAATATGAGCACCAATAAGAGGTTCAAGATTTCCGTCTAAAACAGACATTAGATCAGGCAGTTGGATGCCTGTTTTTACATCCTTGACTAGCTTGTGTGGATGAGACATGTACCTTCTCGTCTCCTTCTCCCACAGATTCACAATCTCATCTTTCTTGATATCGCTAACCTCGCTAACACCTTGCTCCAATGCAAGGATCAGAAGCTTGCCTTTCAACCGGTTAATCGCCTTGATCTTATTCGCAAAGTGACTCCTCTCGCCTGCACGATTTACAGCAGATTTGCACAAGAACAAAAGATTATGGATTTTGAAGTGAAAGATAAAAGGCTTTCCTGCAAATGATATTGCTGTCATAGTCCTCTAGATATATCGTTCGACCCTAAAGAGCTCAATTTAAACTAGAAAGTATGTAATGGCTACTAGTAAAAGGAGTACCTGATGATTGAGCACTTATGCCTGTAAGTTTATGCTGGATGGATACTGTAGGTCCAGTTTGGCTCTGCTCTTCAAGCACCGATGGCAATGCAATGACCAAGTCGTCGTCGTCAATTTCTAGGTCATGGGCTTTTCCAAGAAACAAGGGAAACACATCCACACTTGCTGAGCTAGCCTGCAAGACATTCATATTTCACGAAGGTAAAATTACCAATCAAGATTGTCAAAAGAAACGTAATGAAAGTACTATAATGATTATTTTGAAGCACTCGTCCTATCACAAGGCTGTAGTCTCTGGTTTGCAGTGTGTGACCGAATTATAACATATGCAGCAAAGAATTGACCAAGGCAAACCAAACACATGAGAAGTAGATATATCCTTAACATTGACTGTTGGCTAAATATATCTAATATCTGACAGATCCATTTTGCGAAGTTGTAATATAGTGAACAGAAAGAAATCTTTACCGTAGACAAATCAGACACATTTTGCGAGCTTGTAAGATAGTGAACACCTGTCTCTCCTGAAAGATACCCATAAGCAAACGCAAATTCAAACTCAATAGTTGCTGATGTGATGCCGCCATTTGTGGAAGAATGCTTCTCGACTACCCTCCCTTTATAACCTAGCTTTTTGGCCCATTTGGTATACATGCTCAGTAGTTGTTTTATCCATACCTGTTACAGAAATTTTTGAAATGAAGTTACACAGAATAAAAGTGTGTATGCGTGTTAGAAGAGAGAGAGAGAGAGAGAGAGAGAGAGAGAGAGAGAGAGAGAGTACAAATAGCATTTAGGTCTAGAGTCACATTTTCAGTACTGCATGGTCCGTACACACTACAGATTCTTACTGTTACGTTTCTTACTTGTATAAGCGAGAAGAGTATTGTTTAATCAGTCTATGTTACCAAATCTCTATGTTTTCAAGTGCAAACTTGGTTCTCATTAGGAACATACAACCCACTATTACTCAATACTGAGGTTAACTACGCACCTTAGGGCATTAAAACTTGTAAGTAAGCAGTCTTCCTAATTTTTCTTTTCATTTTACCAGATCCTAAGGTTTGTGGTGTATCGAGCTCCTTTTCCATTCAGCTGACTGCATTCTATTTCTAGGTAACATGAATGATTAACAAAAACTACCACCTTCATTCATATCCAAGCCCATGGTACCAAGAGAAAAAGTAGATAATCATACCTCAGGGTAGCCTTCACCTCCAGCTTCAATAGTTAGACATGCTCCCTCCATGTCATATGGTCCCTTCAGAAGCTTGGACATCTCATACTGATCCAAAAGCTTGCTTACATCTAGAGAGGCATCATATGCTTGCCTAAAAAGCCCATAATTTATAGCGTCTACCTCTGCTAACTGTGTTATTAGCTTTGCTTCTTCAGCCTGCATAGATAAGCAACTCCAGTCATCATCCATATCAAAGCAACACTATCAAAGCTACTTTTTCAATTTTTGCATATATATAGGGAGAAATTAAAATAAATATGCAGATCACCACACTTGACGGGTAAATAAGTGATTGACGTGCATCAAATGTTGAGCAGGAAGTACATCTCAATATTGCATAATTGCAAACCAGTTGATAACATGAAATAACTACAAATTAAATATGTTGCCTAATGTGTCACCTTAAATGTCAAGTCTTTAAGAGCATCAACCACTTTAGCACTGTTAGCTAACTTAGAAAGAATCTCATTAGACTTTGCTGTGTCATCCCAAAGGTTATAGTCTCGTATCTGTTGTTCCTGCTTATTTCTTCGTCCTTCTTCAAGTTCCAATGCCATTGGAGCCAACGTCTCAGCTCTGAGAACTGTATCTTCAATCTTCTTCTTCAATGAAAATAATCCTGAACAAAATTCAGACAATCATTTTGAATCCCATGTAATAAATAAATAAATTGTAGTACTGATTCATACTCTAGAGCTGTGTGTGATGGTAAATAATCGTTAATTTCTGATCAGTTCACTGATTTTCCGAAACATAAGCAACAACTGACATCCTGCTTTAGGATCTTCAATTAAGCTTTTGTTTGTGAAATGGAAACATACATAAATTTCATCCTTTTTCGCACCAGTTACAGCTGAAGGGTTTTGTGTTGTATATCCCACAAGGGTTTTGTTTTGTATATCCCACAACTACAAGCAAAAAGCGAATGGTTTTAATAACCTACTGTCAAATTTCACCACTCGAAACTGATGCATCCGTATACTATAGTAGAAAAGCCTCAGCCCTTTTTATACCCTTCCAATAATTTTTAAAACAAACATCCAATACTTATGCGGAGAGGTGTCATAGAGCAGGACATTAGCATGACTGACCCATTTCACCCTCTAAACAATAAGCATCTTATATCACAAAGTTTAAACACCAAACACGATCGCAGAATAGTATCCCCGATGCCCCTTCCTTAACATCCTCTTTCCTTTTCCCCCAAGTATAGGGCCCAACATCTTTTTTTCACTCAAGACCGGACTCTTGCTATGTGGGCAGAGGATAAGCGTTGTACTACTGAAGCTAGAAGCCCCATAGATCCTATCATCTTTGATAAACACTTGTTAAACCTTCCAATCTACTCCCCCTTCCAAACCCCAAATTAATTTTACAGAACAGAATATTTCATGCCTTTAAATTACAAAGATATACAGAAATTCAAGGCCTTACAGTACCTCACTTAGGACCAAAACATAAAACTTCAGACATAATCTTCACTTAGGACCAAGCAATATGCATTTTCCAAATTTGAATTCTAGCAATAAATTCACAGAAAAACAAAGTTATTTAAGCATAAAGTTGCTTAATTTTCAGTTGGGTCTGCCGAATTCAAAACACCTCACCACTAACAGATATACATATACATACAAGAACACATATATACATATTTAGAGAGAGAGAGAGAGAGAGAGAGAGAGGAGACCCAGTTGTTTGGAGGCCCTGTTCCTGTCATCCATGCAATGAGTGTGTAGTGACCGGTGGCTCTTTCTTTGGGAAGCTTTCCAATTGAAGCTGAATAAGGCGGCGGCGGTGGTGGTACCATTTCTGAGAAACGCGGATTCTGCGGCCATGCTTGCCATAACAAAGAAAAGGGAAAATTACGTTGCAGAAGAGAGAACAGCTGAGGCCACGTGGGGTGTGGACATCAGTACGTATGGGAATACTAGGTTGTCATTCCTGTCGGAGGCGGAGGAGGGAGGGCGGAGGAGTGAGTTGCTTGGCCTCCTCTCTCCTGCATCTTATCCTCAATATTCTAGACCGTTGCTCATCTTAAGACAGACTTAAAACTTGAAAGAAATGAAATTCCTAGTCTCTCTGTCCCGGAATGAGTAGATATCCATAACCTGTTTACAGTTGTCTCTCTTAAAAAAAAAATTAAAAAAAAAAGAAAAAAGTGAAATATCTCCACTACCCAAATAAAAGAATGGGAAATTGGCTTGAATAACTCTGTTGCAAAATCATCAATCTAAAATAGCCTTCAATTTTGTATAGAAAGTATTGACGTCGTATCAACACTATATCGATGATATATTGAAATCAATATTAACATTTCGAAACAACACAATATATTTTCTGAAAACTTAGGTCATGTTTAACGTTAATTTAGTAACAACACAATATGTTCGAAGACATTCGTAGAGGAGTATTTAAATTAGAGTATTTTTGTCAAATAAGACTTGTACATATTGAATTTTAGGGGGTGGGGTTATTTGGGACTGTTTGCTTTGCAATAGGGTTTTTGAACCCAATTCCCTAAAATAAAATAAAATAAAAGCGTTGACACTTTAAAAAATGTGCACAACCTTAGTTCATTGGTTTTAAATGTTGGTACCATGATCGTCTTCTAGTATTCAGCTTAAAAGAATCGAATGATTTGACAATTTTCGGTTGTTGGCTACTGAATTTTACATTAGTTTTCAATTGTTTGCTAATGAATTCTTACATATTTTTCGGTTTGCCGCTGCTAAATTATAGGACTGGATTTTTAATTTTAGGTTGTTTGCTACTAAATTATGGGACTTGTGTCAGCATAAAGCAACCAAAGATTTTGAGAATTTTTTCGATTTTGACTACTGATTTGTTATATTAGTTTTCGGTTGCTTGTTAGCCAATTGATTGCGAAAGACTAATATTTTACGAATTTTTCGCTGGTTGACTACTGGACTGTTGCATAGTTTTCAGTTGGTAGCTATCTAATACTGTATAGTTATTTAGTTCTTTATTTTGGTTGAAGGGGGGCTAAGAGTCCAAACAAAAATAGGCAAACAAGAAATCTAAGCCTTGAGATCTTAAGCCGATCTTCACGGACAAAACCATTCGAACATGAGCTTTATCAAAATAATGATTTCATAGGTCCAGACCATGGAAGAAAAAATCGATAATATCGGCGATATTTCGCCGATATTATCGGTTTTTAAGGAGACCGATATTTTTATCACTATCCAAATGGTTTTCGTGATAATATCGCGATATTATCGAAAATATCGAAAATATCACGATATTATCGATATTTTCGTAAAATTTCGGATCTGTGCACATCGGAGAAGAAGGCCGGAGATGGGTGTGCCTATTCCCGAGCCGATTTCATCCCAAAAACCTTGCAAAAACACGAGATAGAACTTCAATTTCACATCTAAGCTTCAATCTATAACAGATTCAACAGAAAGAGGTAAACCCGAAGCTTACCTAACCGGAGAAATTCAAGAAACTCGTCGGAGGGTTCCTGCGTTCGCCGAGTTGCAGAGACGAGAAGGAGAGGGAGAAAGTCGAGGTGGGTGTATTCCTGAAGCATGTGTGAATCTCGGACTCTCGGACTCTCGGTGCAGACTGCAGAGAGAAAGGACGGAGAGAGATGAGAGTTTTGAGAGTCTCTGTGCGTGTGGTGGTGCTGCTGCGCCGTCGTCGGGGTGGCTCTGGTACCTCGGTGTGTGGGTGTGGGTTCGATCGGCGAGAGAGAGATGTGAGTTAGCTGAGACTTGAGAGAGAGAAATGAGAGTTGGTACGGGGAGAAGAGAGAGATAGGTGAGTGCTTGCCACGTGGCAAGCAATGATAGGAGGACAGGTTTAGAAAATCTGAAAAGGAGATTTTGATTGGATGAAGATAGGGGAATAAAATGCAAAATTTAATAAACCTTTTGGGGGAAAAAATGCGAATTTACAAAATCTTTTGGGGTGGGGTTTCACAAAGTGGCTTATAATTATGACGAAGAATAAAATCTTAGGATTGCTTGTTAGAAACTTTATATAACCTTTCTCTTGCCATTTACTTGGTAAACAAGTTTTGATAGTCCAACTATCCAAGAATTTCTTCTTTTCTATGTTCACACTAATGATTTTTTGTCTTCGAATATGAGTTAATTGAATCATGTTTCCTAAACATGTGACCAAAATCAATTGAACATGTGATTAGGTACGAACATGAGAAAGTTAGTTGTTTGGATGAATGCGATACAATGCTAAGTAACTTTATACCTAAATCACATCTCTAGCAACGACTTCAGGTCTATCTAACCTGATTAAGAGCATTGGCACACTCCTCGTTGTTTGAATGGTACATAATTCATTATATATAAATGATTATGGTGTGTTTAAACTTCTTTCATTAATTACTACATATTTTCTATACTCACAATATTTGTCAGCTCGCTATATAATCAACTTGATAATGTTAAATCCATCATGCAATGCATTTCCTTCCAATTTTTTGTGATAAACTAATACATAATTGACTAAATAAACATCTTGCAAAGTTTCAATTAAAATTTCCAAGTTTTTCTTACAATTTCCGTGGTTTCCATGTAATTTTTATCGATATCGATATTTTACCGATATTTCCATCGATATTTCTGTGTTTTCGGACTACCGATATTTCCGATATTACCGATATTTTCTTCCTTGGTCCAGACCAAGACTCGAGTTTGCCAATAAGAGCTCCAAAAAAAAAAAAAAATGAGGACAACTTATTTCTCTGCTAACACAATACATAATTCGAGCTCAAGTTGGATTACGTTCCAACCATTTATGCTTCATTTGTTATTCGTGAGCAAGTCTCGAATGAGAACTTATAGGATAGAGTTCATAGCCATATAACTTCAAGTGCCAATAAAACAAGGATATATAGACAAAAAAAACTTAAACAATTTTATTTCAGACACGGAACATCACTGTGACAATTGACCCGTACTATGCAACCGTGCAAGTCCTCCTGAATAAGTACAACCAATGCCCTAAATCTTGGAAAAATTTAAACCTTGATTAATAAATACTAATGCTTCAAAAGCATTCCTGCATAAAAGCCTTTTGACAATCTGTTTCTGTCCTTGTGGGGAAACCAAACCATCTTAATTTCTTGGTTCAACATATGCATACAAATAATTATACCAAAATGTACAGAAGACTTTACATTTTGCTTCTATCTTCCTCTTTTATTCGACGTACGGTTATGCGACACAGACATTTACATATGCAATTTTCTCCTCAAAGTCAGAGGGACTCTGCAAACTGGGGAGCCTCCAAGTCAAGCTCTTGTCTCATGACACAGTTCATAAGCCAGTCACTGCTAAAAGTCCATATCCCCTTCTCTATGGCCAACGATACTTTTTCCATATCTTCCTCGCATGCCACAAAGATTGTTTTTGAAGCTTCGTTTACTTTCTCCAATTCACCAATAATCTGTAGTTTCATCCAGTAATCAGTGGCTGGCTATGATTATATATATACATATCAAAGTGAACTATTAAGAAACAATTTACGTAGAATTTCTGTTCAAGAAAAGTCAGTTTATAGGTTCATATATCCACAGCATTGTAGATAATAATCGATTTAAAGAGTTACAATCATCAAAATCCACAGCCATGCTTCTGATAACCAGTAAAGATCAAGCACGATGAACCTAACACTGGTCATACAATGAGTTCTGAGCAGTAAAATGAAGGTGGGAACATACACGACATGTTATGTTGAAGTTGCAGATATCATGCTCAACCTTGCGTACATATTTGAGAAACTAAAGATAATATCATGCAGTTTTGTAAAACATGCATTTTCCTAAAGCACATCGTGCCGATTTGGTGGATATCATATTCTGAAAATGGAATTTATAAGCATGACATACAAAATGCACGATGTCATTCCCCTAAAGCATTACAGAATGTTCGCACTTTCAATGACAGGCATGCATGCTTAAACAATGTTCAGATTGATCAGTAAAGAGCTTACATTTCCACCAGCAGACCTTACAATGGAAGACAACATCCTAGCAGAAGGTTGAACACAAGCTGCTATGCATACATTATAGCCTTTGAACAAGTCTCGGGGACTTGCTTTCGCTCTGAGAACTGCACTTCTCAACTCGGTTCCATATTTAAGTACGTATTCTTGATCATTCAATATGTAAGATGATTCATCTGCAAATGAGAAACCCAACAAATGTTTTTCTTTTTTTGTCAACCCAGCAAAGGTTGAGTATCAGTAATAAAACAAAATCAAGTAGTCAAATATGACTCACCGACAAATCTTCCTTGACGAAAGCTTTCTTTCAACCAGGAGGGACAAACTATCCAAGCACTGCACAGCACAGAAAGCTCTATGAACAAATAATGACATAATTTGGACAGACAATTACTTAATAAAGGTTGATGCTGTACAAAATTACCACTAGCTGCTAAATCATGGAGAACATAAAAGGTAATAGATTTGTGCATCAGCAGTAGCAGCAGCGAAAGAATAAAGAGAACTTTTAGAAGGTTGACTACTAACCCTGAACATAGAGCAGTACAGAAATTTAAAGTAGTTCTCACTTTCCCAGTGACAACATGTGTGCTTGTACTTCCATCAGACGTAATCGCACCACCAAGGTCCTCAATTACCTATACATCAAACAAATACAAAAATCAACAAAACTCAAAATATTTATATGCAGTGAAGCGAAAAAGAACTAAATATCATTCCAAAAATATTGGACAGTGACACTAGAAGTAAAAAACCATTATCAATATAGAAAGAAAAAGCAAATGAAATGCGTTAAATTATCAAAAACAAAACAAATCAGGACGCCTCCTGATTTATATGACCAACAAGTTCATCTTTTCTAGTAAAATATATTAGTGTGGACTATTGGAGATCGTATTCGTATTCTTTCAGGAGAGAGTATCGAACCTAACCAATATGAATTCAAGTCATCTGTGCGGACTAGAGTAAATGAATTATGCATATGAAGGCTCGGCACTACGGAATTGCTTTATGTACAACAATGTTAAAATTCCATCCATATAACCCATGGAATGGTACCATAAGAACCCTTAATACTACATTTATGTTTTCGAGGAAAATGCATATCCAAACAGAGAGTATTTTTCCTTACAAAATTTGTAATACTAGTTAAACTTTTTGAAATCACTGTTCATTGATTCCAATAAGTCACGCTGACCTGATCATGGCATTGGTACATTTTTTCCCAGACTGGCCAGGATTCACTCAAAATTGGACCATCTCCAAGGTCAAAGCTTAATCCATGATCAGGTCATGCATATAAAGAAACCATTGAGCAAGGTAGAACTGTATTCTATCACCTCTTACTCTAAGATATTTAAAAACCCCTTACTAAAGTTAAAATCAAACAGATATCTACTAGGTCCATTCAGAAGCGTCAGATTATTCGCCCCACTTTTCTTGTACGTTGTGTTCAAAAGTAGAGAAGTACGATTGAATAAATCGCACATACAACATACAAATTATGCATGATAAGAATCATGTTGTGGTACCAAACTGCAGTTTGCAGATAGAATAAAATGGGATTCTTTATATCCCGAAATAAATGCTAAAATAAAATTTTGATATTTGCATCATTTTTTATAGCCGACAATCATAAGTAGTAAAATGGGCATACCTTTGTGAGATTTGCTTTCTTTCTATTGTCAGCAATATTCATCAACATGATTTTAAAGAATTCTGGCTGTGACTGAAACTCCTTCCTGACTAAAGTTTCTGATGTTATATTAATTGGTCCACATTCTTCAGCAATATTTTCCTTGTGACTACTAGCCAGAAGATCTCTAGGATGATCTGCCACTAAGGATTTGCATTTGGAAGAAACTAAGGAGCATCCCTTCAGACAAGAATCACTTCCATCAGTTTCTGGAACTAAACTACAGTTAGACTCGGATTGGAAGCCAACCAGATGGCATCCCTTTACTTTTTTTGACTTCAATGAAGATGTTGAAGCTTCCCACCAGGCCTTTCTCTTTGCACATGAAGGTTGTTTGGAACCAAGTAAGTGGGTTTCATCAGCATCAGTTCCAATATTGGATAATTCCGCACCACTACCCAACATGCTGGAGTCCACTCTGGTGAGAGGAACTGAATCCCTGTAATGCTGCAATTTCTCCCAAGACCCATAACCTATAAAAACAGAGAGATTTTCATTTCTCATCGTGATAAAAGACGTAGAGGTCGCACTTGGTGCGATGGCAAGTGCCTTCGCCCATGAGCGGTAGGTCTCGAGTTCGAGACTTGGGAGCAGCCTCTCCATAAAATGGGGGTAAGGCTAGCCGACATTCACCTCTCCCAGACCCTGCGTAAAGCGGGAGCCTTGTGCACTGAGTACGACCTTTTATCGTGATAAAAGACGTAAGTTTCTTGTGAGCAGCTGAACATCGGTAGATTAGTGCTTGAAAGTAAAATACAGTCATTTTGATTAAGCATTGTCATAATGGTTTGATCTATGCTAAGAAGATGTGCATTATGATTTATATGCTGTCCAAACATTCCTTTTGTTTATAGTATAATTCAAAGAACTGGAATATGCGCAATTCTACCTACCTACAGACTGGTTATCTTCTCTTGGAAGGCCATCATTTACCAACGTTTCAGGCTGATAATTTTCACTTCTTGAAGACGTTTGATTTTTTGTATTCAGAGTAGTGCAATTCCCTCTAGAAAATTCCAGCACTTGGTTTCCCAAAGCAGCAGATGAATTTCCATTAGGCTTCAAGGAAACTCCCAACTTCAAAGAGTCTGAAGTATTCCTGGAAACATCCTGGTTAAGATGTAAAACCATGAGGGTTGAACCACCAGGAAAGCACAATGCTTTGCGGATGTCAGCTTTAATAGGTAATCTGCCGCGTCTACCTTTGGCGTCCACCTCGGCTATTGGTACAAAACCCTGCAATTTAATCAATTTCAGGACAGCTTCAAAACTGAAAATCAAATGAACAGACCTTGACATATCTTAAGGGAAAACGAGAGAGAGAGAGAGAGAGAGAGAGAGAGAGAGAGAGAGCATGTTGTAGTTCATTTCCAAATACCTTTATCAACAAAATAATACAATTACTTTTCCTGCTCTGGTGAGGATTTATATCATCAAAATTACCTGTTTAAACCAAAACCCTTCAGATTCCTTGTCTCCCCAACAGAATATTGTACATATGCCTACACTCTGAAGTCTCTTTCTCAACTCCATGAACAAGGAGCTACCAAATCCCTGGAATTACTAGTTCAGGTCAAATACCAACAAAAGAAATTTCCACATAACCACACAAATCCATCGTAGTACTAAAAAGAGTGAACATGAGGAGAATATTACAAGGCATGTAAGTACAAGCCAAACAAATATGTAAAATATATTACACTAGAATAGAAAAGACTTCGCACGCTGCAATTACAACTCAGAACCCAAAATATTTCTGATTTTCAAGGATACTGAAATCCAAGTTAACAGACTTTATGGAATGTCCCCTCTCCCTCTTTGAAACAGTTGACTATAATCCCGCGTGCTTTGGAAGTTATTATAAGGACTTATTAACTGTATATCTCTATCATATGTAAAAAGCTAAAAAACTGAAAGAAAGGAGTATTTCATCAGGTGCTGGTACTCTACTAAGAAACAGATAGTGTATTATTGGGGTAAGTGTGTTGTCATTCCTAAGATTGCAAACTTACCTCTCAGAGAAGCAGCATCCCAACACTACACAAACCCTAATCTTAAGCAAAAAAAAGTTCTAATGAGAACTAACAAAAATAAGAGAGGATAAAAGACCTTGCGTTGGTAGTTAAAACTAACAGCAGCAAGAGGAATTTCAGCATATTGTGTGTCAGCAGGAACTATTTGGTAACTGATTGCAGCTATAACCTGCAAAAAGAAAACACAGGGCAAAAGAAGAAAAGTGATAACAAGCAATATTAGTTGGAACCAAAAAAAAAGGGACTTAGCATTTCCTTTACATGCATTGTTAAGGACAAAAAAGGTCGGTTGATGAGAAGAAGAACCTAGCAAACCTACCCCTTCAGAATCTGCCATAGACTGAGATTTATAAAACAAAGTGCAGTATTTCCTGCAGAGAGAATCTAAAGATGATCAAAAGCCAACTACCAAACATATGGTTTATTAGTAATTAAATACTAATAAGCACCGATGCAATTTCATTTTATGATGTGAATATAAGGCATGAAAACGAAAAGGCACACAGCTAAGTAACTGTTTATTAACAAAAATAAAAGAAGTTTCACAATCTTACCCATTTGTTACAGATCTTTTTAAAAACATTGATTGCTTTCCAGTATTGGCAGCAAAATTCATAGCAGGAAGTTCCCTAATGTACATTTCCAGTACTTCCTACAAGTACAAACCCATATAAGTTCAATCCTTAGCCGAAACATAAAAATGTCCGGTCAATAAAACAAACAAGGGAAGAAATAGAGTCATTCAATTACCTGGAGATAAGATTTTTGACAGCTATTGGCATATTTGGGATTAACGAGCACGTACGAAAGATCACCCCCTAAATATATCCAGAAATAACATATAAACTCTGCCCAAATCTTACACCTCCAACTACAATTTTTTCAAATAAACCAATTTAATTTACCTCTCTCTTCAGATTCCAAATGCGCGGCAATACTACAATCACCATTGTTTCTTTCCACCTCTTTCCTCACTACCAAAAACAACAACCCAGTAAGTAAAAACCCCTGATAACTTAAATACGAATGGGCAAAAAATTAAAGACCTTTGTTTAGTATTTACGAAACCCATATCCTTATTGTATTGGATAAGGCAAAATGGCACCTGAGATAGTGACTTTGGCGCTTCTGGAGAGGGAGATTTGGAGGTAGTTTGGGTCCGACTGGCAACTGAAATTGTTAGCTTCGACTGTGACTTGGCAATTTCCTGCCAATGACATTAACAAGCTATTAGAGTGAGTGAGAGAGAGAGGATGAATGAGATCGAATTTCTAGGGTTAGGGTTAGGGTTAAGGTTTGTTCTTACCGATTGGGATCGGGGGAGACGATGGAGCGGTCTTTCTTGGCGCCATAACAAAACGAAAGTGTGGTTTTTTATTTTTCAAGTGGAAGAGAATGAGATGGTTTAAATAGGCGCGAAGAAGAAAAGATTTCAAGTAATTACTCACGAAGCTACGTGGTCCAATATATTTATTACACGTGTCGTTTTGAAGCTCTCCCTTTCCCCAAACGCTTGCTATCTCCGTAACCAATCATTACAAGATCTCCCACTCAATTTCTCTCCTCCCTCTTCGTCAATCCTGACAGCTGACCTCAACCCCCAACCTAAACCTGTATATGGATCTATTTTATTATGTTTGGTCGGTTTTAACCAGACCTGTTAAGCTAACGGGTCATTTAAATTGTGAGACCATAATTTTTCAAAATTATATTAAGTGAATTAGAATACAATTACATCACAAGTTTGGTCATGGATTGGATTAACGAGGCAGTGGTGTTACCATCACCCTAATTCGGAGCAGTGGGCAAAGTTCGAGCGACTTTGTTGAGAATCACCATGCTTGTTCAACAAGATGTGAGGATATTCTCTTATATGGAATTAGCCAGATCCTCTATATGTCTTAGAATTCCTACAATCTAGAAATTAGCATGCGCCATAAATAATCACACTCCTAAAATGGATGCAATATCTACTTTTAGAAGTCTTCTAGGATTCTCCCAGCTTATAACAAGAATTATATTCTAAAAAAGTATCTCCCCGACTAGTATGAATAAGCCTATCTAGGGTTTGTCTCGCGTAACGCATTTGTTGCACTCTAATTCTCTTACCCACTGCTTGAGTCTTATACTTGCTTTCAAACTTGATCATTGGAGAGTCTTTTGGCTGGCGCGCACACACATCCCCCACCCCAGTGTTAAGCTTGCTCATGGTTGTTTGATGTTTTACAGGATACTCGGATCTGCGCCTCCACCATCTATGGTGGTTGGTTCCCACAACTTGTGCTTTCATTGAGAGTGAATTCATATTCCACTTGACCAGATCATTCTACCATTATGGAGACCCCTTATGAGCAATCACTCTACGACCTTGTTGTCCCCCGACACGATGTCAACCTTGAGAACAATGGAATTTTCGCCATAGATCAGATATGGGAAACTCTAATGGAAGTATGTTTATCTTTGGAAGACATTTGAGAAAGGCCACTAACCAAAGAACCGACAAGATTGCTAACTTGAAGATGCGACTGAAAGACATTGAAGACAATGTATCCTGTTAAGAAGGCATCGGTCCAGGGAACGCCTACTCAGATCCCAACAAGAATCATTGATTTGAGCCCAGACATACAGCCCCAATAACCTGCTCCTAAAACATGACGCAGAATGTCCAGAAGGCTTCAGGGTCTTCACCCAACACATCTGAATCCAAAACGTCTCCACTACTCTACAAAACCAGACCACTATAAGAAGATAGAAGACTAAATAGTACGTATTCTACCTTACTCCGAAAGGCATAGTCTTTGGATAATTATCCATCCTCAAGGGGAACAAGTTCCTTTCAAATGCTTAGTTAAAGACTATTGTGGGACCATGATTTCTAAGACCGGAGTTAGTGGAGTGGAATACATTTACCTATAAAATTCGGTCATGGACTCAATAGCTTCGACCAGAGCTGAATTAACGGAGCAGTGGTGTCGCCATCATCCTGTTCCAGAGCAGTGGTCGAAGTTCAATCGACTTCACTGAGAATGACCATGCTTGTTCCACAAGATGTGAAGATCTAATCCGGTATAGAATCAGCCAAATTCTCTATATGTCTTAGAGTTCATACAATCTAGGAATTGGCGTGCACAACAAATAATCACACTCCTAAAGAGGATGCAATATCTACTTCTAAATATCCTCTAGAATTTTCCCGATTAGAATAAGTATTCTATCTTGAAAAGATCTTTCTCCCAACTGATATAAATACACTCTTCTAGGGTTCGTCTCTGGTAGAGCATTCATCGCACCTATATTCTCTTGTCCATTACTTGAGTCTTATACTTGCTTACTAACTTGACTTTCTGAAAGCCTTTGGCCGACACACACACACCCCATCAGTCTTAGGCTTGTTCACGGTTGGTTGTTGTTTTACAGATTATTCGGATTTGTGCCTCCATATTCACGACGTTGTGTGAGTTTGGTTCCTACACAAACTAACCCGTTAAGATAAATGTTGTTTGTACCATACTTGACCAATCCCAAAACTACAGAGCACTGGTCAACGTTATAGCGTCAAGGACCCAGAAGAGTTTCCCTCAAACCAAGAGGCCAATCACAACACGACACGTGTCGATATCAGAAGTCAATCATAGCGTGACATGTGTCAACATAAGAAGCCAATCACAACACGACACGTGTCAATATCAGAACAAAGCTAGAAACTCTCTTTTATAAAAAGAGATCATTCTCCCACAATATTTCCTAATGTCATTTGTACTAAATCATTCACTAGTACTCACAAAATGAGAGCTTGAACCTATGTACTTGTGTAAACCCTTCACAATTAATTAGAACTCTTCTACTCCGTGGACGTAGCCAATCTGGGTGAACCACGTACATCTTGTGTTTGCTTCCTTGTCTCTATTCATTTACATACTTATCCACACTAGTGACCGGAGCAATCTAGCGAAGGTCACAAACTTAACACTTTCTGTTGTACCAAAGTCCCCACTAATTTTGTGCATCAACATTTGGCGCCGTCTGTGGGAATCGCACTTATTCCTACTCTCTTCAGCTTTGTCAAGCTGGTTTCCATCATTCGTCCACTCTCTTTTAACCAGGCATCCCTCTCCAACATAGGGAGTGAAGGAAGCCACAGCATGTAGAACGACACCCCCTCGCACCTGGTGCGAAGCAACGAAAAAAGGAAAAAAATAAGTTTGTTTTTCAGGCTAAAGTCGATGAGCTGGAGGCTCAAAACAACAAGATAGCGATGAAGAATGCGATGCTCCACGAGGCTAGATATACTAAAACACACGAGCTCATCACCCTGTGGAAGTCAACCATCAACTGGGTGCCCCCTAACATGGAAGGTCATTTGCCCTCGACATGGGTATTCCTGTTGAGGAGCGAGCTACTCATCGAAATGGCAACCAACATGAGACTTCTCTCAGCCCATTTGTTTCGACCCGAAGTAGGAGGAGTGGAGGAAGGCACCTCCTTACGGAGTGGAAGGATCGAAAGCCGTCTTTCGCGACTGTCGAGACTTCCTAAAGCAACGTCGAGACAATCTCATCCATGTAAGCTCGAAGATCAATGACCTAAGGGTCTTTGAAAGACTCGGTCCCCTCCCATGTCCCAGGCCGGCTACCAATTTGGGGAAGGAGAAACAAGTCCTAGAGAAACACGAAGGTATAGGGGATTCAAAGATGTTCCGACAGACATACTTTGGAAGTCAGTACGGCGAGTCTAGGGAAAAATCACATGCTCTTGATCAAACCTTCCTACTTCTAAAAGGAGATGGATATTTACGAAAGAAAGCTCAAGTGGTACATGACTCCACTCAGGAACCTCTTGTTATACAGCTCCTTAAGGAAGTAAACAAGTTAAAGGCCGAACGACAAGCTGAGATATCTGATTGGAACCAACCTAGGCCTGGCCCTCTTACAAGGAGGATCCTCGACACTGATGCGATGAAAGTTAAGCACTCAAATTAAACCCTCTTGTTGTCAAATTGTAGTATAAATGCAAGTAGGGATCGTTCTAAACCGGGGATTAGGAGGGCTTGTTAAAACCTCTAAACTTACTCAAAAACATAAAAACAAAGTTAAAAACGTTTGAATAGAGTCAAGGGACTCAAAACAGATTCTAAAGACTCAAAACAACTTAAAAACACTCAAAACTGCCTAAAAACACAAACTGGGTAGATTTGACTTTAACACAACTTTGGACGAATTTAGTGTTTTGACTTAAATCAAAACACTCTAAAACACAAACAAAACAGACTTTAAACACTTTGGAACAAGAAAGTAAAATGGGGGTTTTGATTTGGATGAATTTGAAATAAACAAGCAAGTTATAAAACTAGGCAGATTATAAAATGAATTTGAAAAATAAAATGATGGATGGATTAGTTAGAGGTCCGTTCTTCACACATGACACACTTGTACATGAATCGATTTCCAATTGCTTTTCAATAAACTATGATACTCAACACCCCAGATTAATCGTGATGCACAAATTAACTCTCAGATTTTCCTTTACTCATTGAATTGGATGAATGCATGCGACAACCCAAATCATTCTCTAAAAGTCCCCTATATGAATGCATAATAGAGATACAATTAGAGATCATTACATTCAATGAAAATCATAAATGTTGACGAGGCAATTATAACTATGAATGCATGATACAATTGCCAAGAATTCAATTAACGCGATTTTGATAGACAACCTTCACTACTCATGAATATAAACTTGTAACGATTAGGTGAAACTCATTTATATTCTAGCATCTAATTCATGCATGAAAACTAAGTATGCATCCTTAATAACACATACAAGAATCAGTTATGAATAAAATAGATAATTGAATTGCAATCACAACTTATCAAATCACAATTGGAAGAAATCAATTCAAATCTCAAGCATGTTCATGGCTTCAAACTTCCCCCTAACTAAATAAGGGTTTAGCCACTCATAATTGCAACAAAATTAGAAAATAACAAAGTAGACATTGAAAGCAAGAACGGAGTACACCTAAAACGCTCCAATGTTCCAAGCTTGAAACGCCAAAGACCTTTGTTTTCACCACCTTGTTGTAGCACAAGTGTCTAGGATGTGTATGGATATATGGATGGAATGGATTTGCATGGCTAAGAGATGAAAGTGTATGGATTGGTGAGATGTAGTATGGTTAGATGAATGGATGGAGGTCACGGCAAGGAAATTGTGTTTGTGAATGAAGTTGTGAGATGTGAAATGTAGTGTCTTTGGATGATGGCCCCCTAAATTATGGTGAAGGGTAGATGTATTTATAGGCTAGGGAGAGGAGTGTATGGAGTTGTAATGAGTGGATGTAATAGGTGTAGTGGGTGAGTGTTGTGGTAATGAGTGGATGTAATGGGTGTAGTGGGTGGATGTTTGGTAATGAGTGGATGTAATGGGTGTAGTGGATTAGTGTTTGGTAATGAGTGGATGTAATGGGTGTAGTGGGTGGATGTTTGGTAATGAGTGGATGTAATGGGTGTAGTGGATGAATGTTTGGTAATGAGTGGATGTAATGGGTGTAGTGGGTGGATGTTTGGTAATGAGTGGATGTAATGGGTGTAGTGGGTGGATGTTTGGAGAATGGATGTGTTGGGTGAAATGAGTGGATGTGGTGGTAGGTGAATATGTTGGGTGAAATGAGTGGATGTAGTGGTAGGTGAATGGATGTGTTGGGTGAAATGAGTGTGCTAAAATGGTAGGTGAATGGATGTGTTGGATGTAGTGGTAGGTGAATGGATGTGTTGGGTGTGTTGGATGTGTTGGATGTAGTGGTAGGTGAATATGTTGGGTGAAATGAGTGGATGTACTGGTAGACACGGGGCTTCGGTCAATATCATGTTTGCTGAAGCTTTCAGGGCATTTAATGTAGCTGAACACTTGCTCGATCGCTCGATTTCTCCTCTGATAAGCTTCTCCGGTGATATTATGCAACCTTTAGGGAGCATACACTTACCTTTCACCATTGGTACAAGCCCTTACATAGCTACAATTACCACTAACTTCCTGGTGGTTGATTGCCCAATAGCATACAATGTCATCTTTAGACGCACAGACATCAATGATCTCAAGGCTATGGTATCCACATATATGTTGTTGATGAAATTTCCAACCCCCCCTATGGCAATGGTTACATCAGAGGAGATCAACTTAGTGCATGACATGTTACAACACTTTAGTCAAGTAACAACACCTGCCTGTGCCCAAGGAAACCCTTTCTATACATGACCAAGTCATAAAGATCAGCCCGGACGAAACCAACTTGGATCTTCACGGTGGCAACAGTCAACCCGACGATCCTCGAGATGACTCTTTCACCCAACAAACATAACCCGCTGAAGAGTTGGAGAATGTCTCTATCTCAAAAGATTATCCAGATCGTATGGTGAACATTGACACCACCTTGTCACCACCAATTCAGTTGGCATTGATCTCTTTTTTACAAGAGAACACTGAGGTCTTCGCCTGGTCATACGAGGACATGTTAGACATCTCTCCCGATATCATCTGTCATCATTTAAGTATTGACCCTAAGACTAAGCCAGTGAGACAGAAGCGAAGATCTTATGATGCTAAACGGTACGAGGCAATGAAGGCAGAGGTTGAAAAACTCAAAGGCATAAGCTTCGTCCTCGAAGTCAATTATCCAACGTGGGTAGCAAAATTGTCATTGTTAAGAAGAATCCAACGAGGCATTGAGGCTAATCCTAAGAAGATTAAAGCAATCCTCGACATGAAGGAACTGATAACTTCAAAAGACATCTAGAGCCTTACTGGCAAGGTGGCAACCTTAACTAGGTTCATCTCTAAGGCCATAGACAGATGTGCTCCTTTCTTCAAGGCACTTAAGGGAAGTAAGAAGTACATTACATGGATTAATGAATGTGCCGAGGCATTCAAGAACCTCAAGGACTACATAAGTAAAGCCCATCTGCTCTTCAAACCTGAGATTAGTGACACTCTCATTATCTATCTGTCGGTATCGGCTTCAGCAATAAGTTCTGTTCTCATTCGAAAGGATGGTAATGTCGAACGGCCTGTCTACTACGCTAGCAAAGCCTTACAAGATGCGAAGACACAATACTCCAACATTGAGAAATTGGCTCTAGCATTGGTTATGTCTGCTCAAATACTTCGCCTTTACTTCCAAGCACACTCCATCATCGTGCTTACCAATCATCATCTTTGATAGATACTCCAAAGTTCTGACACTTCGGGGTGAATGATCAAATGGGCGATATCATTGGGTGAGTTTGACACCTCCTACCAACCAAAGCCAGCTGAGAAGGGCCAAACAGTGGCAGACTTCATCGCCGACTTCACATATCATGTTGACATTGTTTATACGCTTAAAGAAGTGGTTTCATTACCCTCAGAAGCTCAGAAAATAGAACCAATAGCCCCAACATGGAGTATATATGTTGATGGCTCGTTTAACCAACAAGGTTGTGGAGCAGGACTAGTCCTTAAGACCCCTGACAAAGTGGTGATGGAGTATGCTCTTCGTTTCAAATTCAAGGCGTCGAACAATAAGGCCGAATATGAAGCCCTCCTAGCAGGCTTACGTTTGGCCAAACACCTTGGGGTTAAACGAATTGATATCTTCAGTGACTCCCAATTGGTAATTAACCAGGTCACCAACAACTTTGACGCTAAGGATAACTTCATGGCAGCATATCTGGCACAAACACAATTGTTGCTCAAACACTTCCACTACCAGATCACCCAAATTCCTCGAGCGGCAAACAGTCATGCAGATGCTTTGGCTCGCCTCACCTCAGCGGTGGAAGACAAGATTGGGAGAAAAATTTAGGTCGAAATGTTGGCAGCACCAAGCACCATGGCTGCAGAAGTGTGCAACTTACAACAGGGGGATAGTTGGATTACCTCGATTTATAGATTCGTTGCTCATGGCACCCTTCCAAATGACAAAGTCCAAGCTAAGCAGATTCGATACAAGTCTACCCGTTACTTGATCATTAATGACCAACTCTACAAGCAGGGTTTTAACCTACCATACCTAAGATGCCTTACGCCCACGGAGGCGGAAATTGTCCTTCGGGAAATACATGAAGGAGTATGCAGAGATCATGCTGGATCTCGATCCCTAACACACAAGGCTTTTCGCCAAGGATATTACTGGCCAACACTCCACCAAGATGCCATCAGAGTATCCCGCTCATGTGATAAGTGTCAACGTTGCGCAATTATTCCTCACTCCCATCTCGAGCCGCTCACTCATATGATCAGCCCTTGGCCTTTCGCCCAATAAGAACTTGATTTGATTAACCCAATGCCTGCAGGGAAGGGCAAGGTCCGCTATGCAATCGTTGCAGTTGACTACTTCACAAAATGGGCCGAAGTAAAACCCTTGGCAACCATTACTGAAGCAAAAATATAAGACTTTGTATAGAAAAAACATCCTTTGTAGATTCGGCATTTTCAATGCGATAGTCATTGACAACGGGCGATAGTTTGACAACAATAAGTTCAGGATATTCTGCTCTAAGTTCAACATCAACTTATGTTTTGCCTCCCCAGCTCATCTCTAGTCTAATGGACAAGTTGAAGCCATCAACAAAATAATCAAGCAAACTTTGAAAACCAAGCGGACAAGGCTAAAGGTTGTTGGCCATAATTTGTACCCTAAGTTCTTTGGTCATGCTGCACTTCGTATCGGACGTCAACAGGAGAAACCCCATTCTCACTTGCCTTTGGTACAGAGGCAGTTGTCCTAGTTCAGCTTGAGCAAGCAACGTTCCAAGTCCAGAACTATGTGCAAAGCGAAAATGACAAACAACTTACCCTTAACTTAGATCTAGTCGAGGAACACATAAACCATGCTCACTTGAGGAATGTCGCCTACAAGCAGCGCATCTCCAACTACTATGACTCAAGGTCAAACCTCATTCTTTCAAAGTGGGGGACTGGGTATTGAAGAAAAGATTACTCTGCGACAGAGTCCCAAGTGAATGAACACTTAGTCCAAACTGGGATGGACCATTTGAAGTTATTGGCATCAGTCGCCCTGGCTCCTACAAGCTTAGAAGCTCCGACGGCAAGACCCTTGGCCATCCATGGAACGCTAATCACTTGAAGTACTATTACAAGTAAACTCACATTGTACAAGTGTTAAGCTTCAGCCGTTCAACATCCTATGTAACGAAGACCATTTGGCATGAATTCAATAAAGAGGTGATTTAGACAACTTGGTCCTAATCCTCTTACATTCCTAGCAGTGAAACACTCGGGTTCAAAGCTTTAACATGAATGCTTCCAACATGAAACAAAGTCTAAGTATATGTCAACAAGACTATACAAATAAACGAACAGCTTCACAGTATATTTGTTCAATCATATATTCCAACACATTCATACGTAAGCTAACTGTGCTTTGAAAGAGTTCAACATACTTTGTGTCATTCGACACTTGCTACAATGTGCCTCGGCACCTTGCCCTTATTCTCACCAACTAGGTGATGAAGGAACTTACCTTCGTGCCACCAACCAGGTGATGAAATGTACAACCCATACTCTAATATTATTTGGCAACTTGCCACTTTTATCACCAACTAGGTGAAGAAGGAACTGATCTTCGTGCCACCAACCAGGTGATGAAATGTGATGAAGGAACTCACATTCGTACCACCAACCAGGTGATGAAAGCAACTCACCATTCATTCCACCAACTAGAAGATGAATGGTACAACTTGTACATGTGAACTCCTAGCATTCGCAAATAATAAAAAACCCTCAAGCTTTAACACTCAACTAGGGGAGCACTTATGCCCAACAAGAGTTATAGTTACCAACAAAGTCTTATTGCAAGCCAACAACAACTTCAGTGCATGGTATACGAAGATCAAGCTATTCAGCCATCTTGCATCTACTTCAAACATTTCTCCTCTGTAACAATGCAAACACTACAACTCGAAGCTTCACACACCCTTCATCAATACTGTTCGAAGCAAATTCAATTTATATGGTTCATCCAAACCTTCGACTACTATAAGGTGTGGCTTGTATATATTGTCTCTCCTACATCTTCAAATTTCCAGTTTTCCCTAAAAGAAGATCGAAAAAGGGAAATTGGGAAATCCAACAAAGCTTCATCAATGGAGGACAACTACAAACTTTCAAAAGCTTCACACACTCTTGATCAAGACAGTGTGAAGTAAAACCAATTTATGGTGGAAATCAAAAGCTTTATCAATGGAGGACAACCACAATTCTCAAAAGCTTCACACACTCTTGATCAAGATAGTGTGAAGCAAAATCAATTTATGGTGGAAATCAAAAGCTTCATCAATGGAGGACAACCAACAAAGCTTCATCAATGGAAGGCAACTACAAATCTCAAAAGCTTCACACACTCTTGATCAAGATGGTGTGAAGCAAAATCAATTTATGGTGTAAACAAAGCTTCATCAATGGAGAGCAACTACAAATCTCAAAAGCTTCACACACTTTTGATCAAGATAATGTGAAGCAAAATCAATTTATGGTGTCAAAAAGGCTTCATCAATGAAGGGCAACTATAATCCTCAAAAGCTTCACACACTCTTGATCAAGATAGTGTGAAGCAAAATCAATTTATGGTGCCAACAAAAGTTTCACCTCCAAAGCTTCAACACCAAAGCTTCACCTACAAAGCTTCACCTACAAAAGCTTCAACTCCAAAGCTTCACCTACATAGCTTTACCTACAAAGCTTCAACACAAAAGCTTCACCTACAAAAGCTTCACCTACAAAGCTTCACCTACAAAGCTTCAACTACAAAAGATTCACCTACAAAAGCATCACCTACAAAGCTTCAACTCCAAAACTTCACGTACAAAAGCTTCAACTCCAAAAACTTCAACTCCAAAACTTCACATACAAAAGCTTCAACTCCAAAAGCTTCACCTACAAAAGCTTCACCTACAAAGCTTCAACACAAAAGCTTCACCTATAAAGCTTCAACTCCAAAACTTCACATACAAAAGCTTTACCTACAAAGCTTCAACACAAAAGCTTCACCTACAAAGCTTCAATTCCAAAACTTCACCTACAAAAGCTTCAACTCCAAAGCTTCATCTACAAAGCTTCAACACAAAAGCTTCAACCCAAAAGCTTCACCCACAAAAGCTTCACCCACAAAAGCTTCACCCACAAAAGCTTCTGATGCGAAAATTAACTTAACACACAAATTAAACCCTCTTGTTGTCAAATTGTAGTATAAATGCAAGTAGGGATCGTTCTAAACCGGGGATTATGAGGGCTTGCTAAAACCTCTAAACTTACTAAAAAACATAAAAACAAAGTTAAAAACGTTTGAATAGACTCAAGGGACTCAAAACAGATTCTAAAGACTCGAAACTGCCTAAAAACACAAACTGGGCAGATTTGACTCTAACACAATTTTGGACGAATTTAGTGTTTTAGTTTGAATCAAAACACTCAAATTACACAAACAAAACTGAAATTTAACACTTTGAAACAAGAAAGTAAAATGGGGATTTTGGTTTTGATGAATTTGAAGCAAACAAACAAGTTATAAAATTAGGCAGATTGTAAGACAAATTTGAGGAATACGATGATGGATGGATTAGTTAGAGGTCCGTTCTTCACACATGACACACTTGTACATGAATCGATTTCCAATTGCTTTTCAATAAACTATGATGCTCAACACCCCAGATTAACCGTGATGCACAAATTAATCCTTAGATTTTCCTTTACTCATTGAATTGGATGAATGCATGCGACAACCCAAATTATTCTCTAAAAGTCCCCTCTATGAATGCATAATAGAGATACAATCAGAGATCATTACGTTCAATGAAAATCATAACTGTTGACGAGGCAATTATAACTATGAATGCATGATACAATTGCCAAGAATTCAATTAACGCGATTGTGATAAACAACCTTCACTACTCATGAATATAAACTTGTAACGATTAGGTGAAACTCATTTATATTCTAGCATCTAATTCATGCATGAAAACTAAGTATGCATCCTTAATAACATATACAAGAATCAGTTATGAATAAAATAGATAATTGAATTGCATTCACAACTTATCAAATCACAATTGGAAGAAATCAATTCAAATCTCAAGCATGTTCATGGCTTCAAACTTCCCCCTAACTAAATAGGGGTTTAGCCACTCATAATTGCAACAAAATTAGAAAATAACAAAGTAGACATTGAAAGCAAGAACGAAGTACACCTAAAATGCTCCAAAGTTCCAAGCTTGAAACACCAAAGACCTTTGTTTTCACCACCTTGTTGTAGCACAAGTGTCTAGGATGTGTATGGATATATGGATGGAATGGATTTGCACGGCTAAGAGATGAAAGTGTATGGATTGGTGAGATGTGAAAATGTAGTGTCTTTGGATGGAGATGGAATCCAAATTATGGTGAAGGGTGGATGTATTTATAGGTTAGGGAGAGGAGTGTATGGAGTTGTAATGAGTGGATGTAATGGGTGTAGTGGGTGAATGTTTGGTAATGAGTGGATGTAATGGGTTTAGTGGATGAATGTTTGGTAATGAGTGGATGTAATGGGTGTAGTGGGTAGATGTTTGGTAATGAGTGGATGTAATGGGTGTAGTGGATGAGTGTTTGGTAATGAGTGGATGTAATGGGTGTAGTGGGTGGATGTAATGGGTGTAGTGGATGTAATGGGTGAAGTGGGTGGATGTTTGGTAATGAGTGGATGTAATGGGTGTAGTGGATGAATGTTTGGTAATGAGTAGTGTTTGGTAATAAGTGGATGTAATGGGTGTAGTGGGTGGATGTTTGGAGAATGGACTTCTTTGCCACATTAACCCTTTGGACCTACAAACACATGAAAATAGCTTAAAATACTAAAATAACTACGAACTAACAACATAAATGCCAAGAAACAAGCTAACTAAGTCGCATAAATATGCTCCTATCAAATCCCCCCACACTTAGCTTTTGCTAGTCCTCGAGCAAAACAAAACAAACAAAACAAAACAAAACAAAACACAACCTAGACCTTTCAACAATTGCCTCAGGGATTTTTAATGAAACATGACATGTTAAAAATCATCATTCCCACAGATTTTGGTCATCCTTACACTTTAGCACATACTTATAGTCACCACTTGCTAGTTCACAATTAACCAATTAAAACGATGTTTTGAATGTAGTAACATGCCTTAGAGAATTTACTCAATTCCTTACAAGATACTCTCTATTTTCACACACATTTTCTGACTATACATCCTACACTAGTTATATGTGAGAAGATTGACGTAAACATGAAAACGAACACTCACATATATGTATAACAAAAAGGGCAATTTTCTGGAGTTATTCAGCATGTTTAGATATGATCTCATGAATAAAATGCTACTACTTAGATGCAAGAACCAGTGACACCATATGCTCAAACCAATTCCAAACTCCACATATTGAAACGCATAACACTCAAGATAAAGTTAAGGGTTGTAACGGGGTTTAAGGGTAATGGCTAACAAAGAAAGGATAAGGATAACAAATGTTCTGAAAGCAATAGCAAGCAAAGTAATGAAATACACTTGGAATTCACTTATTAATGCAGAAATTAACTTTTAAACACAAAGGGAAGATTCAAGCAACACTTAGGGCCGAATTCAATGTTTTGGACCCTTTCTCCAACAAACAACACTTTAGAGCTCTTTTTTCACATATTTTTCAACTCTTTTTCACTCTTTTCACAACTTTTCTTCTTTTCATTCTATTTTCCACGAATGTTTCTTTTTTTCTTTTTCTTTTCTACCTGTGCCTTATTAAGGACTTTGGCGCACACACACACACACACACACACACACACACACACACACACACACACACACACACAGAGGAATCACTTCCCCCACACTTGTTTTTCTGCAAAATTTCAACAAAAGGAATTCCTTCTAAATTATGTTTTACTATGCTTCAAGAACAAGGGTATGGATGGTCCTAATCTAGGCTAGGTGAGGATAGTGTGGGTTAACAAAGAACATAGGCTACAAAAGGCTCAACGGCGTTAAACTTAAACATAATGAAATAGGGCACAGTAATTTGGCTGTGGTGGTCACTACACAACTTCATCTTGAATATGTGTTATGCAAATCAATAGCATGCTTTGAATGAAATAGGCTTGAGTTCTAGCATTTGGAACTAAATGATGAAACGCTTTCTAAGTAGCAACCAAGCAAAGAATATTGAGATCATGCAACGACTTTAGAAAACAATAGTGCACAGATTATTAACTCTCCAAATAAACGTTTAGGCTCAAGCCTCGCAAGGTTATAGCGTTCATTTGAGTTCCTTCCTTCAAGCATGTTACAAAAATTGATTTTTCCTTTATGATTGCATGTGAATTCATAAATTATAACCACAACCAAGCATACACCAAAGAGTAAATCAAATTTTCATCCATGTTTATAACTCTCTTTAACAGTCATGTAATTAAAAACCAAATCCTCATCATTGTGTTGGAAGGTACCCTAAGACACAAATAAACATACAAAAACAACTCTTTTTGGGTTTTTCAAAACAATTTTTCAAATTTTTATGAGATTTTCGGATTTTTATGTCAAAACACACTGAAACACTCCAAAACAGCTTAAAAAAACTTAAAATAGCAAGGAACAACACTAGAAGTAATGGGTGATAAACTCCTACGAATTTCATGCAAAACAATGGTTACCCCCCCCCCCCCCCACACTTAAATCAAACATTGTCCTCAATGTTTCAAGCATAAACTCACACAAAAACAAGAAAATAAACAAACAACAAATAAACATGACAAGTATAGCAAAGTAAAAAAAAACAGACAGAGTAGAGTTTAAGAACGCAAATCTGGTTTTGGAGATAGATGATCTTGTTGACTTTCCACAGCTTTGATCTCGAACTGGTTTGGAATTTTGAGCGAGAAATATCAGAGTTCCTTGGTTTCAAATCAGAATCCTTCTGCTGGGTTAATTTGATTGTGCAGTCTGCATTCTTCTTTGCTTGTTTCTTCTGCATGGCAGGCAGGCACGAGGTAAAGGTGTTGGTCTGTTTCTTTCTTTAATCTTTCCAAGTGCCCACATCTTGCTTTCTTTCTCCTTGTCCCTAGTTGAGGATGAATTAGCACATTATCTCCACATGCTTCGAGGTATCATTTTCACTTCCCTTATTTGTTCCCTAGGCAGATGTGGTAGACAAAGAGGAAGCATAAGATGTTGAAGATGAGTACTCGAGAGCAGGGCTAGGTAAGCAATCAGGAAGGGGTTCCAGGCAGTCGGTTCCAGATCGGAAGATTGATACCAAGTGCTGGTTGATTGCTCTCTTTCTCCTTGTCCCGCAGATGAAAACAACGACAAGGAGAAGGACAGGAAGAAAGCATGATATGAGATACTCTTGCTTTCAACCTTCATGATATGAAATACTTTTGCTTTGGATGAGTTGTTTGCAGAGGTACCCCAAGGAATAAAGAACACTGAGTGACTCGAGAGGCTTCGTTGAGAAGGCATTCTCGGAGATGACGGAAGGTTTTGTATGTCTGCTTTGCAATGGAGGGTGAAGGGTGACATTTATAGGAATTAATAACCGATACTATTCTTTCACTCTTGTCAGCAACCGTTGGATGATTTAATAGTGAACTTCACGTGCTTTCTACTTCACAAGAGATTTTTGATAGATTGCCCGTAATTTCTGCAAGGCTGAGTGTGCATGTGACAAGTGCTGACACGTTTGGAAAAGCAAGTGCCTCTTCGATATCTGGAATCGGCTTTTCGACAAACTACCCGTGATTTCTGCAAAGCTGACTCTGCATGTGACAGATGTTGACACGTCTGGAAAAACGCTTCGACAAATTGCCCGTGATTTTCGCAAAGCTGACTCTGCATGTGACAGATGTTGACACGTCTGGAAAAGTAGATGGTTGGAATTGATGCTTCGACAAACTGCCCGTGATTTTCACAAAGCTTACTCTGCATGTGACAGATACTGACACGTCTGGAAAAGCAGATGCCTCTCCGATATCTGGAATTGCCTTTTCGATCTCTGAAATCCCGTCGAGTGCAGAGGTTGCATGTGACAAGTGCGGACAAATCTGGAAAAGAAGATTGGTCGTGGTTTCTGAGCAAGCCCAGCTTTTGAGAAAGCTAGCGCCTCTTTGATTTTTGAGTTGGCCTCTTCGATTTCTAAGCTCGCCTCTTCGATCTCTGAAATCCCATCGCGTGCTGATTTTTATAAAGGTACGCAGGATGTTCAAAGCACACTTGAATTTCTGCCTGTAAAACTCCCTTCTTGCACTTCTACGATCTTGACTTGTCCGACCTCTTCTTTCTTTAACACCTCTGAAAATGTCTAGCCCATCCGACCGTCGTTTTGACTTGAATCTTGGTGAAGAGGCAGTCCCGCCTTCTCCAGACAACATATGGCATCCATCATTCATATCCCCTACTGGTCCCTTTACCGTTAGGGATTCAATGATGAAGAATGATATGACAGCTGCGGTGGTGGCCAGGAACCTTGTCACTCCCAAAGATAACAGACTACTTGCCAAACGATCTGATGAGTTGGCTGTTAAGGATTCTCTGGCTCTCAATGTGCAGTGCGCAGGTTCCGTGTCTAATATAGCCCAACGCCTATTTGCCCAAACCCGTCAAGTTGAATCATTAGCGGCTAAAGTGATGAGTCTCAAGTAGGAGATTAAAGGGCTTAAGCATGAGAATAAACAGTTGCACAGGCTTGCACATAATTATGCTACAAACATGAAGAGGAAGATTGACCAGATGCAGGAATCTGATGGTCAGATTTTACTTGATGATCAGAGGTTTATAGGTTTGTTCCAACAGCATTTGCCTTCGTCTTCTGGGGCTGTACCGCGTAATAAAGCTCCAAATGATCAACCTCCGATGCCTCCTCCTTCTGGGGCTCCGCCAACTGCGGAGGCTTCGCCGACTACTGAGACTTCTCCTAAGCAGCCTTTGTGAAGGGCTCCCTCTTGTATTTATTTGCTTAATGTTCATTTCCTTTTTTATGAATGTAAAAATACCTTGAATAACTATCAGTGTTTCAAAAATAAACCCACACAAAAAACAATTAAACAAGCAACAGATAAAAATGACAATCATGGCAAAATAAAACTACAGAAAAGGGAAGGTTTTTAGAAATGCAAAACTGATTTTGGAGCAATTCAAAAATCTTCCTTATTTGAATACATGGGTTGCCTCCCAAGAAGCGCTTGCTTTAACGTCTTCCAGCCGGACGATACCTCCATTTAAGCTTGTACAAGGCCCACGGCATGGATGGGTACATTCTCCACGACATGCTCCTCAAAGTGCTCACACATTGAATCCTTGAACGAAACGGGATAGTAGTCATTCCTGATTTTGGTGTGTTGCTTCCAACAATCGATGTACCCTTCCCTACTACCTTCATTCGATTAGGTACCTGCACCATAGAAGGTAACAACCTATTAGTTGAAATGGGAATTGAAATTGGGTTAGGTGACGTACCAATGTGCTGCAATGAAGTGGCAGCACTATCAACAAATGCACAAGGATTGCTCTCAGTCAGAATTGGAGTTTTGAGAGGTGTGGTCGTGCACTCCTTGTTGTTCACTCTAATTTCCTCCTCGATGGTGGTTCGAGGTACTTTCTTTTTTATTAGTGTTGAACGTTTCTGCCCTATATTTTCAATCACATCAATGGCACAACAAAAACGAACATCATTAGTATTCTCAACAGATTCAGGAATATTAAATCTAATCATATCACCACCAAATGCCATAGTTACTGATCCTTTGGCTACATCAATCTTGGTTTGAGCTGTTTTCATGAATGGCCGTCCAAGGAGGATGGGCAATGTAGGGGAGTGGTCCGACTCGTCCATTTCAAGCACGTAGAAATCCGCCGAAAAGATTAAGTGATTGACCTGCACTAAAACATCTTCCAAAACTCCCTTTGGATAGGCATTAGAACGATCGGCCAATTGTATAATCACACCATCATTTTTCAATTCGCCTAAGTGCATAGATGTATAGATTGAATAAGGCATGATATTTATAGATGCACCTAAGTCTAACATGGCCGATTCAAAACGAGTATTACCAATTACACAAGGAATGGTAAAACTTCCCGGATCTTTACATTTAGTGGGCAATTTACGTTGTAAAACAGTTGAGACATTTTCACTTACCTTGACAACCTCTTTGCTCGAAATTCTCTTCCTAGTTGTGCAAAGTTCTTTTAAAAACTTGGCATACCTTGGAACTTGCTTAATTGCATCCAAAAGTGGTAAATTAACTTGAACTTTTCTAAACGTTTCCAAAATATCCTTTTCAGCCTCCTCCTTCTTTGATTGCATAAACCTACGAGGAAAGGGTACATTTGGAGGAACAACGTTAGAATTAATCAAAATTGGAACTTCCTTACCTTTGTTGGCCGAATTGGATGGTTTATGAGCTTTTGGGGCCTGCGGCAAAGGTGTTTCCACCCTTTCCGTGGGGGTGCTTTGCTTCTCCTTTTCAATTATCAACTCTTCAACCTCATTGGAACGTGAATTGGACGGTTGGGGATCAGATCCAACTTGTTTTCGACTTCGCAAACTTATGGCTTTTGCATATTTGAATCCTCCCTTCGGGTTGACAACGGTTGAACTAGGCAACTTACCTTGCTCTCTGAATTGTCCTACAAACTCCGTAATCTGCTTAATTTGCTTCTCCATTTGGTCCACCCTTTTGTCTTGGTTTTGCATTGCTTTGGCTTGATTTTCTTGCCCCTGAGACAAATTGGTGAGTAACTTAAGAAGTGTCTCATTATCTAAAGATGTGAGGTATTTTGGGCAGGTTGTTGTGGGGCTTGTGTTGGTGTGTATTGCTTGGTATAGAAGCCTGGAGGTTGCTGCCTAAAGCCTTCTTGTTGTTAGGGTTGTTGGGGCTCCCTCCACCTGAAATTTAGATGGTCTCTCCAACTTGGATTGTACGTATTAGAATATGGATCATTCCTTGGCTGGTTTTGGCCTTGAAATCCAATTGCATTGGCACTTTCCCATCCACCATTTTCAATCAATTGCGGGCACTTTTCAAAGGCATGTCCTTGGATAGAACACACACCACATACACTTGGTTCTTTCATCCTCATTCCGTCGGCCATCTGAGACACAATGGAAGTAAGATTAGCTAATTGCGATTGAATGTCGGATATGAAACTTACCTCATTCACTTGCTACCGTGGGGTGTCCCCTTGACCAACGCCTTCATATTGTTGAGCATTCAATGTTTGATTAGTAATTAAGGTCTTGGTAGCCATAAGTGTTTTGTCCACCAAGGCTCATCCCGTTGAGGCGTCTAGCATTTGGCGTTCAATTGGTAGATGCCCTTCGTAGAAATATTGAAGAAGAAGCTCATCTTTCATCTGGTGCTGTGGACATGAAGCAACAAGGGTTTTAAAACGCTCATAGTAAGTGGGAAAGGATTCACCTTGGTTTTGCTGAATGCCACTAATCCTTTTGCGTAGTAGAATGACTCGAGAGGTTGGGAAAAACTTCTCCAAAAATGCCCGTTTCATACTCTCCCATGATGTGACAGTTCCGGGGGCTAGCTCATAAAGCCAATCTTTAGCCTTTTCTAAGAGAGAAAAGGGAAAAGCCTTCATTTTCAGAATGCTTCCATCAACATTCACAGGGGTCATGCTCAAGCAAACAACCTTAAACTCTTTCAAGTGTTTATTAGGATCTTCCATGGACATCCCGTGGAACTTAGGAATGTGATGCAACAAACTTGATTTCAATTCGAACTCGTACGTCTTCCCTAGGGCTGCCATGTTGGGATCTTCCTCTACAACCTGTGCCATGGGTTCCTCTTGCTCTTCTACTTTGTCTTCTCCAAGATCTGGTGCAGGTTGAAATGGTTGGGGTTCTTGTTGATTCCTTGCTCGTCTCAAAGTTCGTTCAAAATCATCGTCAAAGTCACGGATGTGCTTATGAATAGGTTGAGAACTTCGAATCATAAACCACCTAAAACAAGAAAACAAGTAAAGTCATCAACTAGGAACAAAAACACATGAAAATAAACAAAAAGAAATAACAAGGGATTAGCAAAATTGCTAATCCCCGGCAACGGCGCCAAAAATTTGATGCGAAAATTAACTTAACACACAAATTAAACCCTCTTGTTGTCAAATTGTAGTATAAATGCAAGTAGGGATCGTTCTAAACCGGGGATTAGGAGGGCTTGCTAAAACCTCTAAACTTACTCAAAAACATAAAAACAAAGTTAAAAACGTTTGAATAGACTCAAGGGACTCAAAACAGATTCTAAAGACTCGAAACTGCCTAAAAACACAAACTGGGCAGATTTGACTCTAATACAATTTTGGACGAATTTAGTGTTTTGGTTTGAATCAAAACACTCAAATTACACAAACAAAACTGAAATTTAACAATTTGAAACAAGAAAGTAAAATGGGGATTTTGGTTTTGATGAATTTGAAACAAACAAACAAGTTATAAAACTAGGCAGATTGTAAGACAAATTTGAGGAATACGATGATGGATGGATTAGTTAGAGGTCCGTTCTTCACACATGACACACTTGTACATGAATCGATTTGCAATTGCTTTTCAATAAACTATGATGCTCAAACCCTAGATTAACCGTGATGCACAAATTAATCCTCAAATTTTCCTTTACTCATTGAATTGGATGAATGCAGGCGACAACCCAAATTATTCTCTAAAAGTCCCCTATATGAATGCATAATAGAGATACAATCAGAGATCATTACGTTCAATGAAAATCATAAGTGTTGACGAGGCAATTATAACTATGAATGCATGATACAATTGCCAAGAATTCAATTAACGCGATTGTGATAAATAACCTTCACTACTCATGAATATAAACTTGTAACGATTAGGTGAAACTCATTTATATTCTAGCATCTAATTCATGCATGAAAACTACGTATGCATCCTTAATAAACATACAAGAATCAGTTATGAATAAAATAGATAATTGAATTGCAATCACAACTTATCAAATCACAATTGGAAGAAATCAATTCAAATCTCAAACATGTTCATGGCTTCAAACTTCCCCCTAACTAAATAGGGGTTTAGCCACTCATAATTGCAACAAAATTAGAAATAACAAAGTAGACATTGAAAGCAAGAACGAAGTACACCTAAAATGCTCCAAAGTTCCAAGCTTGAAACGCCAAGGACTTTTGTTTTCACCACCTTGTTGTAGCACAAGTGTCTAGGATGTGTATGGATATATGGATGGAATGGATTTGCACGGCTAAGAGATGAAAATGTATGGATTGGTGAGATGTGAAAATGTAGTGTCCTTGGATGGAGATGGAATCCAAATTATGGTGAAGGGTGGATGTATTTATAGGCTAGGGAGAGTAGTGTATGGAGTTGTAATGAGTGGATGTAATGGGTGTAGTGGGTGAATGTTTGGTAATGAGTGGATGTAATGGGTGTAGTGGATGAATGTTTGGTAATGAGTGGATGTAATGGGTGTAGTGGGTTGTGGTAATGAGTGGATGTAATGGGTGTAGTGGGTAGATGTTTGGTAATGAGTGGATGTAATGGGTGTAGTGGGTGGATATAATGGGTGTAGTGGATGTAATGGGTGTAGTGGGTGGATGTTTGGTAATAAGTGGATGTAATGGGTGTAGTGGATGAATGTTTGGTAATGAGTAGTGTTTGGTAATAAGTGGATGTAATGGGTGTAGTGGGTGGATGTTTGGAGAATGGATGTGTTGGGTGAAATGAGTGGATGTAGTGGTAGGTGAATGTGTTGGGTGAAATGAGTGGATGTAGTGGTAGGTGAATGGATGTGTTGGGTGAAATGAGTGTGCTAAAATGTTTATTTATAGGGAGAGGATGATGCACAAACTTCAAATTTCGTCCATTCCTTTTGCTCCAAGCATATGCCATCCATTCCCTGCCCAAAAAAGCTCCAAAATGCTCCAAAATGCACTTCTTTGCCACATTAACCCTTTGGACCTACAAACACACGAAAATAGCTTAAAATACTAAAATAACTACGAAATAACAACATAAATGCCAAGAAACAAGCTAACTAAATCGCATAAATATGCTCCTAGCAAGACACCTCCTTCGTCAACTCCCTCGACCGGAGACTTGGGAGACTCCTACCATATGCTACTACACCTTGATAATCGGAAGTCTCACGACCACTCAGTGACTTGGATTTTTCAAGTCTTCAACCGAGAAGCTTTCCTCACTCGGGAAATTAAGGGAGCACTACCTTAACCTATATGTTTCACTCACAAAGCTTCAACATACAAGCTTCAACAAAAGAAAAATTCAAAGAATTTAGTGAAGAAGGCTTTGGTGTATTTAACACAATACGTTGAAATGAAGCAAAACTTATTTATTGATATCTCTGATAAGTTACAAATATGTACATATACATGAATCAAAATAAACAAACAAGAGGGAGCCATCACAAAGGTTGCTCAGGAGAAGTCTCAGCAGTCGGCAAAGCCCCAGAAAAAGAAAGCACCGGAGGGTGATCATTCAGAGCCTCAGTACTGGGCAGAACCCCAGAAGGAAGAGGCACCTAAAGTTAATCATTTGGAACTTCATTACGCGGTACAGCCCCAGAAGACGAAGGCAATAAATGCCTTTGGAATAAACCCACAAACCTCTGATGATCAAGTAAAATCTGACCATCAGATTCCTGCAGCTGGTCAAGCTTCTTCTTCATGTTTGTAGCATAGTCATGTGCGAGCCTGTGCAACTATTTATTCTCATGCTTGAACCCTCTAATCTCCTGTTTGAGACTTATCACTTCAGCTGCCAATGATTCAACTTGGTGGGTTCGAGCAAATAGGCGTTGGGCCATATTAGACACAAAACCTGCACACTGAACACTGAGAGCCAGATAATCCTTAACAGCCAACTCATCAGACCGTTTGGAAAGTAGTCTGTTATCTTTGGGAGTGAGAAGGTTCCTGGCCACCACTGCAACGGTCATATCATTCTTCATCACAGAGTCCCCAACGGTAAGATGACCAGTAGGGGATAAGAAGGATGGGCGCCATATGTTGTCTTAAGGAAGCATGGCTGCCTCTTCACCAAAGTTCAAGTTAAAATGACAGTCAGATATGCCAAACATTTTCAGAAATGATGAAGGAGAAATGAGGTCCAATAAATCTCTGAAGTACGAAAATAAGAGGAAAATTCCTACAAGCAATAACTCTCTGAACGTACTTCTTGCACACAATTGGTGCCCCTTTAAAAGAACAGGCAACAGGGCCGTTTGTTTAAAAATCGAAGAGGCACCACTCTCCCAATTTCGAGAAGTAGATTTTTCTGAGTAAAATATGTCGACAATCCCCACATGCAACATCAGCTCATCGGGTACCACATATAACTTTGCCAAAGATCTCTGACAAAGTTTAGACACATAAATTTTGAAGGTCCAGCTACCTTACCATTACCCACAAGGGTAAAGAAACATCATCACTGCTTGATAACTGGAAAGTCCATATGTGTGTCAGCCTCTGTGCTCTGTGGCAAGGCAGATTGGCAAAAATGCCCAACCCTTACTCACATCGAGAAAACACTCCCAACAGGATTACTTGCTCAAAAATCAAAGAGGCACCGCTCTCCAAATCTTGAGAGCCAAACTGCCACCAGGATTACTTTCTCAAAAATCGTTTCTCAAAAATCGAAAAAGCACCGCTATCTGAATCTCAAAAGCCAGACTCACAACATGATTGCTTTCTAAAAAATCGAAGAGTCATCGCTCTCTAAATCTCGAGAGCCAGATCCCCAATATGATTGCTTGTTCAAAAATTGAAGAGGCAACGCTCTCCGAATCTCAAGAGCCAGATCCCCAAGAGGATTACTTGTTCAAAAACTGAAGAGGCACTGCTCTCCAAACTTCGAGAGCCAGATTTCTTTGGATAAAATTTGTCTACAATCTTCACATGCAACATTAGCTTTCTAGATACCACAGACCACTTTTTCAAAGTGCTCTAACAAAGTTAGAACACGTGAATCTTGCAGCTCTCACTACATTGCTATGACCGAGAATGATAAAGGAATAGTGTTACTACTTGCTGTTGGGACAATTCCTATATATGTCGACCTCCATCATCCACAGACAGGCAGACTTGCAAATAAAAAAAATGCTCAAATTTTCTTCACATCCGAGAGGGCACTCTCAGCAGAGTTTCTTGAAATACTCAGCTTTTTTTCCCCCCAATAATACCTTTGCAAACAAGTCATACTAGAGCAAAAGTATCTCATATCATTAGGGTTAAAAGCAAAAGTATCCCATATCATTAAGGTCGAATGTACTCTAGATTTGATGGACTTGTTTTGCCCTCAAATTCTTGAGTCGACCTTGTACTATGGAGGAAACCAGAAAACCCTCTAGCCCAATTCAAGAATAAGCCTGTGGAAAGTTACTTCTTTAAAAGCAAAAGTATCTCATATCATCTCTTCTCCTTTTTCTTCTCTTTATCCTTTTTGCTGCCTGCAAGATAGGAAGAATGAACAATCAGCCGAAACTCGAAATCAAACTTATGATCTGGGACTGATTGCTTGGAACTCTGTTTACTTACTTTGTCTGTCACCTCTTTCGGCAGATCTCCTAGCTCGTTGACTTGGGGGACTCCTACTACATGGTTTGTATTGCGCTTGACCAAGCCCGAAACTACAAGTAAGCTTCAAGTGAAATTGATACATTACCTTGTGCATCTCCACCGGTTAAAGATACCACCCCTGGGTGGAGGAAAAATACTTCTAGAGAAGATGCCACATCTACCTATGAGACAGATAAGGCAAGTAAAAATGATATCACACTTCGGTACTTAGAAGTTTCATGATTACTCAACGGCTTGGATCTTGCAAGTCCCCAACCGAGGAGCTTCCCTTACTTGGGAACTTAGGGGAACACTATTTGTACCATACTTGACCAATCGCGAAACTACTGAGCACTGGTCAACGTTATACTGTCAAGGACCCAGAAGAGTTTCCCTTCAACCATGAGGCCAATCACAGGGCGACACGTGTCGACATCAGAAGCCAATCATAGCGCGACACGTGTCAACATCAGAAGCCAATCACAATACGACACGTGTCAATATCAGAACAAAACTAGAAACTCTCTTCTATAAAAGGAGATCATTCTCCCACAATATTTCCTAATGTCATTTGTACTAAATCATTCACTAGTACTCACAAAAGAAGAGCTTGAACCTATGTACTTGTGTTAACCCTTCACAATTAATGAGAACTCCTCTACTCCGTGGACGTAAGCAATCTAGGTGAACCACGTACATCTTGTGTTTGCTTCCCTGTCTCTATCAATTTACATACTTATCCACACTAGTGACCGGAGCAATCTAGCGAAGGTCACAAACTTAACACTTTTTGTTGTACCAAAATCCTCACTGATTTTTTGCATCAACACATGTCACTCAAATTGAACCCATTAAGCTAATGGGTCACCCGTTTCACCTGTTAACACCAATTAATAATTTTTCTTTTATTTTGCATTCTTATACAAATTACACATATTTAATCAAGATTTCAAGCATGGAGGTCCAACACATTTAGAAGTACCCAACACAAAAAGTTAATAAGTCTTGCAATTTGCAATACAAATATGATAAAACATTGTAACCTAGAAAAAATGATAAAACCTTGTTAACTAACATTCTGAAATCATATTAACTAACAATACTCCAACATCATTAATAATATATATTTACAATTTTCCAAATCAAATAATTAATAAAACTCCATAAGCATAAGGGACATAATTAATAAAACTCCAAAAGCACAAGGTTTGCGAAATGTGATCAAGTAGCATAGTTATAAGTTGTGGGGCATGCTGTCTTTAACATCATAAAAACTGTATCACCCAAATAGATCTTCACTTCAAAGAAGAATGTAAAAAACATCACAATTCACAATCGAAATATTTATAGAAAAAAGGTGTAAAACATGATAATACAAAAAGTACAAAGCAACCATCTTATAATTCTCATGAATTAAAGCAGTAAGGGAATAGTTGCAGCAAAAAGTAGGCTCAGAGAAAGGAATTAGAAAGACCCTCTGCTCATACTAGAAAATCTAAAACTATCTTTAAAAGAACAAGTGAAATTGCATACCATTTAGAACTACATTTTAAATCTAATTGTTAACCTGATCCAACCCACCCGTTGAAATTAGCTTTGGGTGGATGCTTAACAAGTCAGGTCGTTAACAGATGAACTCGTTAATCACCTGTTAAATAACATGTCATTTTGGATCTACCTCGAAACCCATTAACACTCGTTTAGTAAGGGTGTTTGTGTAATTTCAATAATGACCAAACATAATCGTCACTCATCACTCCTCAGTTCAGAGTTCCCCTTTCGATTGCGGGACGAAGCCATCCAGGATTAAAGCCCCTCCCTTGACTACCTCGTCTATACAGTGATCGCTTCTTGATCGCCTACGCCATCGACTGCTTCGGCATCAACCTTGTACACCCACCTAAAGTTCCCTTCCTTAAGCAACTTTCATTTCACAGTCCTCTTTCTCTTTGGAATTTTGTTTGAGATTCTGTCTTTCTCTCTCTCCCCCTTCTTCTCAATCTCAATGATCTTTTGTTGTTTCAGAAATTTGGGAAGTTTCAATTTCTTTCTGGGTTTATGTTTGTTCTGCCTCTAATTGAATATGTTTTTGTTGATCATCCTCAAAAACATGACATGAGTTGTTCATATTTTTCTCTTTGCTTTGATGGGTCGATACTTAAGTTTCCATATTCTAGAAAGTTCAATTTTAATTTTAATTTTTGTATTTATAGATGTTGTTTTCTCTTTTAAGAAGTGACAATTTCAAGTTAATTTCAAAGATTAAGATGGTATGTAGCTTGAAGATGACCATGCCTCTACTAATTTTTTGCATAGCTTGCAGTGGTTCATAAATTAATTTGATGGTGAAATCATTTCTTTGAATACGATTGTTGCTAGTTATGAGCAAAATGATTAGTTGTTGTGTTTCTGTATCTTTAGGGGGTGTAGTTAAACTTGAATTTAAAAGGATTTTTAAAAGACTTTATAATCCTAATATAGTCAACCAATGGATTTTAAAGGATTTTTAGAATCCATGTAAATCTAGGTGTAGTCAATGAAAATTTTAATAGTTGGTTTTAAAATCCATCCAATTCTAGATGTATTAAAAAATTAAAGATTTTGCAAGATTTCGTTAAGTTGCCGATTTTGTGGGTTAAGATTTTGCAAGATTTCAATAAGTTGTTAGATGTATTTGACAGTTAAGATTCAATGTTGCAAAATCTATCAAAATCCATAGAAATCTGTTATATGAATCTTCTCAAAATTTTCCAAAATTCATATGGATTTTGTAGAAGTCTACACAATCCTATGAAATCCATCAATTATCAGGATCTATTAAAATTATCTCAAATCCAAGTTTGAGTACACCTCCCCTTAGATTCAAGGCAACTTTAAGTGGTATGAATTTTTATGGTGGTGAAACTTTCTTCCTCTTTATTGTTTGCATGAATAACATTCTCTGAGATTTTTATTTTTTTAGTACCATTTTCATTGAACCTAATTACCATTATTTATGATTCCTGCTGGTTTCATTTTGAATTGGTGCAAGCATTGAATTATAACTGCCTATTATTTTTTGTTATTCATCGTTGGTTTTCGTTTATGGTTCATGCGTATGGATCCTGATGAAGAGGACATTGAAACTATAGAAATGTCAACAATGAATCTAAGTGATACACAAGGTACAACAATTGCAACAAGTCTTTCAAAGAGAAAGAAAAGGCATACGAGTGGGTAAGAAACGTCAAAAGAGATCTCGTATTTGGAATTTGTTTGATGAATTGCTTGTTGGTCATGGTAATAAACAACATAAGAAATGTAAAAAATGTGGGATAGTTTATGCATATGATAATAATTGGGGGACAAAAACCATGTTCATGTAATAAAAAAAACATCAATATGATATGAAGAAATCTCAAGTTAGATTGCATTATCCTCAATTTAATCATGATATTTTTTTTTGAATTTTTGATTGAGGTTATAGTTAAGCATGATTTGGTTTTTAGGTTTGTTGAATATGAGAGCATTAGAGCTTTATTTAAATACATATCTCCTAATATCAAACTGCCATGTAGAAATACCGTTAAGAAACATGTGTCGAGGATGTTTGAAGATGAAAATGTAAAACTTCGAGATTGATACAATTGAGGGAAGAATTTGTTTGACATCTGACGTATGGTCTTCTGTTGCAATTGATGAATATCTCACACTCACAAATCACTTTGTTGACAATAAATGAAAAATGCACAAAAGAATTTTAAATTTTTGTCAGGTCTCCTCCACAAACAGGTGTTGCTTTATCTGGAAAAAAAAAAAACTTAATGAATTGTTAATTGATTGGGGAATTGAAAAGAAATTATTTTTCATTACTTTTGATAATGCATCTGCAAATGATATTTTTTTTTTTGCGCTATTGAAGAAACAATTGAATTTTAGAGGTTTGATATTAATGGATGGAAAGTTCTTCCATTAAGTTGATATTAGGAAAATAGTATTGGAGCACGGATATAAGGGAATTTCTATCATTAGTAGCAACCTCGAAAATTCAATTATTTCTTCAATAACTCAACAAAACAATTATTTGCAATGACATTATCCATAGTAATGGAAAATAATTTCTTTTCAATGTCCCACTCAACTAATAACACATTATTTTTTTCAAACAAATCAACATCGGTATGTGGTGGAGGCATATGACATATCTTTAAAATTTTCTAATGCAGTTTTCATTATTTGTCAACAAAGTCAACTGTGAGTGTGATATATCTATCAGTTGCAGTAGAAGATATAAGTTAGATGTCAAACAAATTCTTCCCTCAATTATATCTAACCAATCTCGAAATTTTATCTTTTCATCTTCAAACATCTTTAACACATATTTCTTAAAAATATTTCTACAGGGCTATTTGATATTAGAATATATGTATTTAAATAAAGCTCTAATGCTCTCATACTCAACAAACCTAAAAAGAAAATCATGCTTAACTATGGCCTCAATCGATAACCCATAAAAATATCATGATTATATTGAAGAGAAGACAATCCAACTTGATATTTCTTTATATCAGTTTGATGTTTTTAATTACATGAATCCATTTATTCAACATGTATTTTGTCCCAAAAACTACTATAAGATACATAATTATCCCACATTTTTTACATTTCGTATGTTGTATATGATCAGGACTAACATGCAATTCTTCAAACAAAGTCCAAACACGAAATCTCTTTTGGTGTATCATACCTACCCACATGCCTTTTGTCTTCCTTTTTAAGGACTTTTTGTAGTTGTTGTAATTTGCATACCATTTAGATTTTGTTTTTTGGTCAAACGATAGATTTTGTCAAATTAGATGTTAGATTAGACATCAATGGGGTTTGAACCCATACCGTCATGCAAGGACTTAACATCTTTCAACCACTGTGGTAAACGGTCACTTGCGCATACCATTTAGATTCACTGTTGCCAGTTCCATAGCCTCAATGTCATTTTCATCAATATCTATTTGCAAAACAGTAGGCAATTGTAATTCGAAACTCGCACCAAATAATAGTAATTGAATTTTGAAAAAAAAGTACTAAAAATAAAAACATCGGAGAATGTTAATCTTGCAAACAAGACAAGGGAAGAAGATTTCACCACCATAAAAATTTAGACTCTAAATATGCAGAAACACCACAACTAATCGTGCATAACCAACAACAAACTTATTCAAGAAATGATTTCAACATCATTAATTTTTGAACTACTGCAAGCTATGTAAAAAGGGAGTAAAACCATCATCAACTACAAGCTAAACACCATCTTAATCTTTGAAATTGTCACCTCAAAAAGAGAAAAAAAAACATCTATAACTACAAAAATTAAAAAATACGAAGAACTCATGTCTTGTTTTTTAGGATGATCAACAAAAATAGATTTAATCAGAAGCAGGTATAAACCCATAAAGAAATTCAAACCCTCCAAATTTCTGAAACAACATATGACCACAGAGATAGAGGGGAAAAGAGAGAGAGAGAGAATCTCAAACAAAATTCTAGAGAGAGGACATACCGTGAAATGAAAGCCAATTTAGGAAAAGAACCTTGGGAGGGTGGAGGAGGTTGATGTCGCGATCAGCAACGTAGGTGGCCAAGGAGTGAAGGGAGGCGTCATGGTCGCCGGTGTAGATGAGGCAGTTGAGGGAGCGGTTTTCATCTTGGATGGTTCTGTCTTGCAATTGAATGGGGAAATCCAAATTGAGGAGTAAGAAGTAATGTATTTGGTTTTATCTTTATTGAAATTACACAAACACTCTCAATTGCGAGGTTAACGGTTTTGCAAGTAAACTCAAAATGACCCGTTATTTAACGAGTTCATCTGTTAACGATCTGACTTGTTAACGAGTCCACCTAAATGCTAATTTTAACGGGTGAATTGAAACGAGTAAACGAGTTGGTCTAAAATGCCAGCTCGCCCAATTCCTCTCTTCTGCGGCGACACCAGTCACCACCCCAAAATCTCTCTTCTCCGTTAGTCCACAGTCCACACACGTACTCTCTGTTTTGTTTGGTTAGAAAGTTAGGTGACAGATGACATTATTTTATTCACGCACGTAGCATGCTGAGTCAGGGTAAATTTGAAATTTTGAAAAGGTTTTTGGTTACCGTGTAAAATTAGACCCGGCAAAACCCCAATTCATTCGACTTCTTCTCTCTCTCGTTTCCTCTCCTGCGTCGCCGGCAGCCTCTGCTCGCGACTTCTCTGCCGGCTTTCTTTGTCGGAGGATTCGTCTTATCTCTCTCTCTCTCTGAGGTATGTAATCTCACTTAATTCTTCAGTTTTTCTTCCATTTTTTGCTCTGTTTTTCCTTCGTGATTCTTCTATCTGCTAGATATTAGTTGATAAAAACGATGCCGAAAACTTGCTGTTTTGGGGAAAGGTTGAAACTTTAGGGTGAAAATTCAGTTCTCTGATTTTACCGAAAACAATTTTTTTTGGGAAATATTGAAACTTTAGGCTACAAATTAAGTCCTCTGACTTTAGTGTTGGCACAGGCATGTGTTTTTCCAACCCGGATAGTTGGGATAAGGCACTGTGTTATCTTTTACTTGAAGAACGTTGGCAGGGTTGTAATGGGTATCCGCCCAAGTTCAAATCATGTTTGGTTGATTCGGGTTTTCTCAGAAACTCTCTGTTTTTTGTGGAGAAGGGAAATTTCAGAGCTTATTACGCCACTGCGTCTGCGCTGTTGACGAGGTATGCCCATGTGTTTGAGGAAAACCCATTGCCGGTTGAAGCCTATGTGATTCAGGAGATTAAAGCTGTAAGGGAAAGGTCTGGCATTTGGAGAAACCGGAAACTTTATCCAGACGTTGCCAGAGTGTTAAAATCTTTGGACTGGGAGGTTGCATGGGACCTGAGGTTTTCCTGGTCTGTGAAGCAGTATGGCTTTTCTCATTCTTTAAGTGTATTTAGTGTTATTGTTCATGTCTTTGCATTGGCGGGGATGAAAATGGAAGTGCAGTCTTTTCTCAATGATATTGTTTGCTATTATCGAGATGCTAAGTATGATGCATTTGGGTTGTTCCCATATGTATTTGATTCATCTCACAATGGGGCGAGAACTCTTGTATTTGATGCACTCATTACGGCTTTTGCTGCCTACTCGATGCTTGAGAATGCTGTGGATGTTTCTGTGCAGACCAAAAACATGCAGCTTGAACCACACATTTGGTCTTGTAATTTTTTGCTCAAGTGTTTGGCAGAAGCAAACATATTGGAATCTGTTAGGATTTTATTTGAATGTTTAAAAAAGTATGGTCCTTCACCTAATGTTTACACTTACACAATTATGATGAACTTTTACTGCCAAGGACATGAAGGGAAGGGTGTAGATATTGGTGAAGCGACCAACATTCTTCAGGAAATGGAGAAGCGTGGGAAACACCCAACTGTTGTGGTATACGCCAAATATATTCATGCACTTTGTAAAGTTGGATGGGTTGAGTTTGCTTTGGACTTTATTCGGAACTTGAGATGCAGAAATCAACCTCTTAATAGTTATTGTTATAACGCCATACTCCTTGGTTTTTGCCAAAAAGGCGAAACATATGAAGCTTGGAAGATTTTGGAAGAAATGAAGACGTATGGGACAATACCAGATGTTTATTGCTACACCATTTTAATAGGTGGATTTTGCAAGTTGACCTCTTAATTCACTTGTTGATAATGTCATTTGGGGTTTTTAGTTGTCAGCGTAAAAGAGACAAATTCATCGAGTATATATTTTTAACTCAATTCTTTTTAATGAACTTTTCCCTAAAGAAATATGGCAACAAATTCGCTGTTTAATGTTTTTTCATTATTTATATACATTTTGGTAATTTCATCTATAGAACAGGAGTAACAGGTTGGGGAATCATGGTGAATCACAGCCATTGATTTATCCATGACTAAGTTAATTTTCATGACACAGCCGTACTTTCTTTGTGTCTAGGACTATAAATGAAGCCAAGTGCTCAAACATAATGAAGAAATGATGGTTTGAGTTGTCTATCTGACTGTCTTGGATTGGCATTGGCATTGTAGCATATTTTAGAGCATTTGCGGTATCTCTTTCCTGTTTGTCTGCTTTGAAATGGTTTAACTTAGAACACAAGTATCATTCTTGTGATTTACCGTTGAAAATGTGTCTTGAAAGGATTTTCGCATCTGTGCTTTTGCAACTTGCTTTGCACACTAAACTTCCGAAGTAAGCTATTTTAATATTTGATACTTTTATAGGGTTGTCTTGGAAGGCACTTCACAGTTTACACATATCATGGGAAGGTTAAATGGACGGTAACATCCTCAGAAACCTGCCAATTTACTTGAGTGGGAAGTGATTTCTACACATCCCCTTCTCCTCTTGCACGCCTCTCTATATTTCTGTTCCTTGACGGCAGAAATAAGTGAGGGGTTCAGGTGGAGAAAAGAGTTGTGGGGGGTTCACTTCCGAGATTAATATTATTATTTGTTTTCATTTTTTATCTCTAATTGATCATCATTAATTGAAATACCCTTGTTACTACTATGTTTAGTTATCCTAATCTATAGTAAGTCATTCCATTTTCTCTTTCGATGTTTCATGAAACAATGTGAAATCTCTTGCCCAACACTTTTTGCGGACTTCCAATTGACGTTGACTGTGCTTTAGAGGTGGGAAAAACGGGAAGAGAGGGATGTGAATAGCATTGATATTGTAGTAGTTGGTTTAGGTTTGTTTTCCTCAGGTCTCAAAGGGGGAAGCAACCTTGGATTGTGGACACAGGATGGCACTGAAATTACTTTTGGAGAACGTTAGTTATTGGTCGGGCTCCATCCTGGGTTTTGATACCGGAAGCAATACCGGAGGCAGTTGGCGACCGGAGTAACTTGAAGCTCAAGGAAAAAGCTTCAAATGGAGAGTGCAGTTTTCCTTTCCGAGGCTACCATTCGAGGTTTGAGACGATCTTGGCTACTATCTGCTTAAAGAAGTTGTCGAAGGCTACATTGCGGGTCTTCTGTTAGGAGACGATTTTGTTTATCGAGAAAGCAGTTGTAGAATCATTCGTTTTATTGTTGATTCAGCTCATAACACTTGGTTACGTGTTTTTCTTGTGTAAGGGCATCTATGTTTGGCTTTACCGCCTATTGTGTAATTGATATATCCCATGCTTCACAAACAAGAGTAGATGAACCCACACAAACGAGGGGTTAATATTATGGCATATTTGTTGTTTTGTGCCCTGACAGAGCTGTCAATTTTCTCCAAACTTTAATTTTAATTGTTTACCCTCCTTAACTTTTATAATTAGCCAATTTCCCCTTGAACTTTAATTTTAGCCGATTACCCTTGAACTTTTATAAATAGCCAAATCACTTCCTGACTCTAGATTTTAAAAATTTCCATTTCGTTTGATCACACAGACAACACATGACAATTGTATTGGGGCAAAAAGAATGGAAAATTGGATGGAAAATTTTAAAATCTAAAGCTAGGAGGAAAATTGGCTATTTATAAAATTTTAGGGGGTACTATGCTAAAGTTAAAGTATGGAGGAGAAATTGTCTAATTATACAAGTTCAAGAGGGTCAACAGCTAAAATTAAAGTTTGGGGGGTGGTAATTGGCAGCTCTATACAAGTTCAAGGTGCAAACTAACATATACCTCTAAATCCTTATCACCCAAAAATCCTTATCAGGAACCCCTTCTTGTTAATTGATTCATAGCTGTCCATTGACATAAGTTTCAGAGCTATTCATTATAATTTTTTTTATAGTCGTTAGGAGTTTGTAGCTTAAAGGGTGAAGAACATTTACTTATGCATTTGAGGTTTTAAATTCGGTTTTCTCCTTCCATAGTACTGCTTGTATCAAAAATCTAATGGCTGTTTTGAAGTAAAAAACATTGAAAAGCATAAGCTGCTTCTATCATCTTATGTATTAATTTCAAGCAACAATGTTCCTATAAGTTGTAACTCCCTTATAACTTGCTAACCAAATTCCATACGAACGGTATCCTACCATTTTGAATATCGATTTATTAGTAAAAAGCCGTCTTCTATATTTGAATTGCCGAACCAAGAATTTTATGTGAGAGTTGAAACCCAAAAGGGAGAATTGGGAAATTTTCCTCATAGGGGATCATAGTGGTTTTCCTTGAGATGAAAATCTGCCCGCCGGGTTTTATAATTTGCAAATTCTTCTGCGGTTAATTAAAAGAAAGAAGTTGGTTGATATTATGACTGTACTAGGTAGATAGATATCATTATGGAAGAAGTTGATCGTTGAAATGGTAATTGATAACTAGAGGTACAATATATCAATTGTGTCATTCTAAATTGGTCTCAACATTTTTAAACATTCCATACAAGTATCCAATCTATTGATAATGTCACATTCGTTGAGCCCCAATTAAATTTATGTTAGATTAACTAAGTTTTACTTTGTCTCCAACATCAATAGAAGGTCATGAAAACATAGCTTCCACTAAGTAACCGTCCTCTAGCCATCACCTCCAAATCCAATGTACAACCACAAACTCCCACCCTGTAACTCAAGTCGCCAACATCCAAAAAAGATCATGAAGTTTGCTGAAATGGTATTAATTACCATGATGCAGCTTCAGCTACTTGTGTCGTCTACCAAAAGAACTGGAAGCCTTACTACCTCCTTTAAACTCTATTTGAATTCTTATCTTTTTTTTTAACAAAAATTTCCAATATTTATTATTTTATTCATGAATTTTTCATATTTAATTTAATTTTTCATTTTCATATCTCATTGTTGCCACAGTAAATTTAACGAAATAATTGACTGGAGTAATGCTATTCATATCATGTTTTCGTACCACATTTTCATACCACCTTAGGTAGCATTTTGATGTGGACATCCACATCATTTGAATTAATCAGATTTTTAAATTTAGTTCATTATTTAATAAACTAATAATTAAGAAAAACTAATTAATTAAATGATGATTGTGGTATATGAGTAGTCTTTCTCTTTCTTTTCCTTAGGTTTTGCAAATTTTTTAAATAATGTGGCTGTTCACATCAAATGCCACCTAACATGGTTTGGTATGAATATCATTACTCAATTGAATGCGACTTAATAACTGCTACTCGCTTTATTACTATGCATGGAGTTCCAGCAATAAAGGCACTGTGCATGGAGTAAAGAGATTAAAAGGGAATGGCAAGCGTACATTCATGACCGGCACGCGGATTCCTCATACACACCAGCTGCAATCTTACGTGGCAACTCTATCCATGCAAAACACCGTCGCACTCCACGTGCCTCTCCCCAAAACACCACCGCCCTCCACTCATAACCGTCGCCAACGATTAAACCACTCATTTCTTGGACCTCCCTCCCATTGTGTTTCAAACAAAATTTGGCAATTTACAGAAAACCCAGGACCTCTGAGCCATTTTAATTTTCATCGTCCTTATTCGTCACCATGGCCCCATGGGAAGTCCTTGACCTAGTTTCTCACCACCTTGACCCTAAATCCCTAGCCATATCCTCTTGTGTCTGCAAGTCATGGTTCATTTCTCTGTCTTGCGACCACAATTGGCAGCCCATTTGCGCTTCCCATTTCCCTTCTCTTTCTACCCTCAGACTCACTAACCCTACCGTCCCCTACCACCGCCTCTACGTCATGGGTCAAGCTGCCGCCAAACGCCGCCTTCAAACCCCCTCGAAACCCCGCCTTTCCCTCGACAGCCTCATCTTCATAGTCAACGTCTTCAACCCCAATTCATTAAGCAATGTTCTCTCTCTGGAAAAATCCGGAAGCGAAATGGTTATTGATCCCAACGGGATCTTTAAGTTCGATATTGATGTTAGTGAAAACAATGGATTTGAAGCGTGGGAGGATCAGGATTCAGGGGCAGTGAGAGTGACGTGGAATGTGGTGTTGGAAGGGTGGAGGGGTGTTTTTGGGATGATGGATTGTGAAGGGAAAGGGATGGAGGGGTGGTTTTCGGAGGAGCTTCCTTCGCCGGCGGGGTGTTGCTCGAGTGTTGTTGGTAGAGGAATTGTGGCGGATTTGAAGTTGGGGCTTTGTGTTGGGAGGAGGGTGATGTTGAGTGTTGTAGATTGGAGATATGTGAGTGTTGATGATGCTCTAAGATACTTGTAACATTTTCTTCTACCTTGTTTCTAAAGGGTTTTACATTGCTTACATACGAGGGTTCCTGATTCGCACGAACTTGGGTGAAATACATGGTTTCTACCAGGAAACCATGGATTTTTTAGTTTTCGCCATTAGTTACTGGTCGAGCCATAGGAATGTAATGTGAGGAGAATCTCTGGAGATCTTTCCTCTCCACTTACTCGTAACAGGCTTGGTACCGACGGAGTGGTTGCTGAGTGGTTTGGGTTGTCAAACCTGTACACCACTGCTTCCATGACTGAGTTGCAGAGTAGTACGGTTCCATGACTGAGTTGCATAGTCGTACGTGTATCTTCTTACATGTAAGGACCTCATGTTGGAAACTCTTTAAGAACTTCGCGATGGTCGAGCTATGCCCGGTCCTTCTAGCAAATAGACATTTGATCTTTAGACTTCGTGATGTTTAGATTAGCCAGCCGGTGCTTTTTTTTCCTATCGTTTCATATGTACATACGACCAAATTTTCTGTACTTGTGTATAAACAAAGCTTGTGCATAAATCTTATTTTGATTTTCTGTATATTTTTTTGGATGAAGTTCAAAATTCTATGATGCCTTGCAATTCAAGTTTGGGTTATTCATATATCAGTACTTGGAAATCTTACATTTCCAGAAATGAACATTGAAAAGTCGATACATTAGGAACACTCATCTTAACTTGCAGTGGGAGAAAGAGGCCAAGTGAATTATAACACATGTAAGGATTCTCTACAGGGAGGTTTGGGTGTGTCGTTAGGGACGACAGGGGTAACTTTGTTGCTGCGTCATGCGTGAACTTCAAGATGTCTTTTCTCCCTTGCAGGCAGAAGCTTTGGCAGCAAGGGCTTGTTCAGTTTGGGCGGACTCGAGGGGTTTCAGAGATTTCTTATTGAAAGGAGACTCTTCAGATTGTGACGGTTATTGTGATGTCTCTACTAACATGTCGTCATCAATTAGGCAGTCAGTAGAAGACACAAAGAGTATTCTCGGCTTCCTCACCCATGTCCGTCGCCAAGCTAACACGGTTGCGCATAGATTTGCTAGGTTTGGTTTGAAAGTTGGCAGCCAATGTGAGTGGTTTGCTCAACCTCCTAGTTTTATCATTGACCTCCTTGTTGAGGACCCTATGTAACCGGCCTATGTACTTTGTTTGAGACTTCTTTTGATCTTTTCCTGAACCAATGCAACACTATCGTTTTTATAAAAAATAAAAATAAAAAAAGGCACAAAATAAAATTGTTGTTGTAAAACTGAGTTTGTAAGTGGGTGAGAGAGAGGGTCGAGAAAGAGATTCCCAGTGTATGAGAATTGTCTGTTCACTTTTGGCCTTGTTCTTTATTTATACTTGTTGATGCAAAAAACCGGAGGGGTGTTGGAACAACGTAAATCCGACCGTGAATTTGCAAGAAAGTAAATAACACAAGATGTATCGTGGTTCACCCCAATGTTTGGGCTACGTCCACACTGATATTGTATTTCTCTGTTTGTGAGAGGACTGTGAGGGAGAGAGAGCTTCTCTGAGAAAGAGAGCTTTGTAATGTGAGAGTGAGGCTTTGACGATCTCAGGCCTAAGAATTGGCATCTCCCAATGAGGAGGGTGATGAGTCATTTTATAGAATAAGGGCTCCTCACTTATTACATATTTGCCCTTTCATTTATTACATAATTACATTTGAGTCATTCGAGTATTTATACGAGATCTAAATACGGAGGCCCTAAGTATGGTACAAACAGTAGTCCCCCAAGTCTTCAATTAAGAGAATCCTTTGGCTGGAGACTTGAAATTCAGTCCATGTGTGGCCCGAAGTAACTAGATGTCGTCTAGGACTGATACTCGATATGAGGCGGTGCTCAATCTGAAATGATGCTCAACTAGAAGTAGCACATGTTGCGAGGCTGCTCTGCTTGTGGCTTATGTTGCCTTGGTTGGCTCGACTTGTGGCGTTGAAGGTAAGGGAGTCCATTTTATAGAATAAGGGCTCGCTACTCAATACATAAATGATGGGCTAGAGTTGATGCTCGCAGCGAGGTGGTTGCTCAGTAGGCGGCGATGCTCTCTAATGATGGTGAGGGAGTCCCTTTTATAGAACAAGGGCTCGCTCCTCAATACATGAATAATGGGTTAGGAGTGATGCTCGCGGCGAGGTGGTTGCTCAACTGGCGGCGATGCTCTCTAATAAGGGTGAGGGAGTCCCTTTTATAAAATAAGGGCTCGCTTCTCAGTACATGAATAATGGGTTAGGAGTGATGCACGCGGCGAGACGGTTGCTCAGCTGGGGACGATGCTCTCTAATGAGGGTGAGGGAGTCCCTTTTATAAAATAAGGGTTCGCTCCTCAGTACATGAATAATGGGTTAGGAGTGATGCACGCGGCGAGGCGATTGCTCAGCTGGCGGCGATGCTCTCTAATGAGGGTGAGGGAGTCCCTTTTATAAAATAAGGGCTCGCTCCTCAGTACATAAATAATGGGCTAAGTTCCCCAAGTATTTTCATGAGGCCCAGTTGAGGCCTAATATATGGTACATAATGTAGTCCCCCAAGTCTTCGGTTAATAGAGTCTGTTGGCTGGAGACTTCAAATTGAATCCATGTATGGGCCGAAGTGGCGGTTGTTCGGAGGCGGTATTTGTATACCTTGCACTGAAGCTTTGTAGGTGAAGCTTTGCAAGTGAAGCTTTGAAGCTAGAGCTCTGTAAATGAAGCTTTTGAAGCTAGATTGACATGAGTGATGCTCATGAATGTTTATGTTGATTGACATGAGTGATGCTCATGGATGTTGACATGAATGATGGTCATGAATGTTTATGTATGATTGTCATGAGTGATGCTCATGAATGTTTATGTATGAATGACATGAGTGATGCTCATGTATAATTTTAGAGTACTGGACGTACTTTTGATCACCTGGTTGGTGATAATAGCGGCAAGTTACCGAATAATTTTGGAGTACTAAGCGTACTTTTGATCACCTGGTTGGTGATAATAGCGGCAGGTTGCCGAATAATTTTGGAGTACTAGACGTACTTTTGATCACCTGGTTGGTGATAATAGAGGGCTTGGCTCTTTTGGGCATATATGCCTTCGCCCTCCACATAACATTCCAGCCCATTATTTTGGGCTTGCCTTTTTTTTTTTATTACCCTCTGATGCGGTTATACAGATATCTCCGAAAGATACGAAAAATAAATTACATCATTAAAAAATAAGTCCGACCCTCTGCTCAATGGGTCACGCCTATAATCCCCTCTTCTGCATGCCATCACGACCTCAATTATGTCTGCTTATTTTTATCTTCTTTTGCTTTCTGCTTTTGCTTTTGTTTCCCACTGTGCATTCCTCTTTGTCTCTATCTCTGCGTTGCTGTCCATTTGTAAAAAGCATCTTTGGAGGTCATCACTCATGAGCTCCGCCACCACTTTCTTTGGAGGTCATCAACCCACATGTGCTTGCATGTACCTGATCCATTTAATCACAGAGAATTAATGGAAAACATCGCCGGGCAAAAGCAAAAGCATACCAATATCAGTCTCTCTTTTTCTTTTTCTTTTTTCTATTCTTTAGTAACATCATGATCTTTTTCTTTTTTTTTTCTATTTTGTTCCCACTGCCTTTTCGACATGTCAGCACATGACTGCACCCCTCGGAGTTTGATTATTGGTCGGTGCTTGCCTCCCGCAGGAAATCCAGATATGCATGAAACCTGAGGCCAGATAAACTGTAGCTTGGAAAACTGTAGAGCAAATCCCTCGAATGACGGTGATCTTGGTGCCACTGAAGATTCAGTGCAGCAAATATTGGCTAGACCAAGAACACAAGATTTAGCAGTCTGAAATGCAACACCATCAGCATCCTCTCATCTCTTTATTACTACCATGCTTTAGTTATACATATTTATAACAATTTTCCCTGCAGCTTCAAGGGCAGTTGGACATTTTGAAACATACCGAGGAATGAGATCAGCAACAATGCGTTGTACACTAGTACAACCTCTGGAAGTAGTGATGAGAGAGAGATAAGCTTGCTCGAGCTCTGGCGTGAGAGCAGAGTCATTCTTTGAAAGGCAAAACTTGATCCGCTTATAGCAATCGTATACACTTCGAATCTCGTCTCTGTGTCTCCGTTTATTCATAATCTCCCCCTGAGACAGAGATTGCGGAGCTAGGGTTTGCAGTGGTGGCGGTGGTTGTAATAATGGCGGCGATGGAGGCAGCTCTGGTTGGGATTCGTGCAGCTTCCGCTTCTTCGGAGGTTGCTCTCCCGAGTCCATGGCCAGAGAGAGAGAGAGAGAGAGAGGGAGGATAGTGGCTTGCTGAGATTCTGGTGAAAAAGTGATGGTGGCCGGCGGTCGAGTGCAGGAGTCCAGATGACCCTCTGGATGAACAAGATACGGCTTATATTGGTGAACTTCTTAAATTTGTTCAGATGGTTACGGATGTAATGGAAGCTATTGTCAAGAGAGTTTTAATGGCAGAATCTGAAATAGACAACAACTACGAGCCGCAGAAAACGAACAGGAAAGCGGCGTCATTCGGTAGGCTGCTAAAGTTAGTGCACGTAGGTTTGCAGACGTCGAGGGAACCAATTTGTCAAGAGAGTTTTACTGGCAGAATCTGAAATAGACAACGACTACGAGCTGCAGAAGACGAACAGGAGAGCGGTGCCGTTTGGTAGGCTGCTGACGTCAGTGCATGTAGGCTTGCAGATGTCGAGGGAACCAATTTTGGTGTCCATGGGTTTCTGAACTGGGTTTTGATTGTACTAAAAAACCGTTCTTGAAAACTACTCGAAAAACAGAAAATATGGGAACTTTGCAATGGGATTTGAAAATTGGGATTTGGGTTTTTCTGGGATTTATGGAATTTGGTTTTTAGGTGAGCAGATTCATGGTGGACAATGTGAGATTTGATGAAAAAATGAAAGAGAACCGACATAGCTTTTTGTGTCGATTCCTACAGACGACGCCAAATGTTGATGCACAAAACCGGAAGGGTCTTGGAACAACATAAATCCGACCGTGAATCTGCAAGAAAGTAAATAACACAAGATGTATCGTGGTTCACCCCAATGTTTGGGCTACGTCCACACTGATATTGTATTTCTCAACCTTCAACGAAATATTCGTTAAGGATTTGATCGCCTAAACACCTTTGAAATTTCTTTGTCAAATTATGCATGCATCGGGCCTGAGTGTTTCTGATTGAATTACATTATCTCCATTGGAGTACAATTTCATCTTGAAGATTTCCAAGTTGGATGCATCTTTTGAATCTGCTTTAGGCATGAAATTATTGCAGAACATACTTGATTAAGTACGGTCTTAGAAAGAAGTAATTGAACTGAGTTCAGAGCCACTATTTGACTAATTTTCGGTTTGCCTTTTTTTTTTATTCCCTCGAATGGTCAGAGTCCGAGTTTGAGTGTATACCCCACAAGCTTTAGGTTGCATAAACTTTTCAAAAGCCAGATGGTGCATTGGAGGCTTCCAGACAAAGGGGACATGTTCCAATGTTCGTAGCCTGCCTAATGTAATTGCGCTTATTATGGCTCGAGTCTCCCAAGTTGCTAACTGGAAGACCATCACAAGAGATTCCTTTAACATTATTATTTTGAATTTTTAGACTTTTCATTTTTGCAATGTTTCAAAGCTGTGTGATATTTGGGATAGTAAGGATTTCTTGTACCACAAAAAGAAAAAAAAAAAGGGAACAAACCAATATATGTTGTGCGATAATCAAACCAAATTCTTATTATTAAAGAATGGGTGTTTGATGGGAGGGGTATGATTGACTCCATATTAGACTGCCTACATATCTCTGAACTTGGAGAACTAAATCATAGGTGTAGTTCTAAGAAAAGATGATATAATATGTGTTTACATGGGGATTCGTCTTTGATGAATGTGCCTTAACTACATGGGACTTTGGAGACGCTTCTCTATGTCTATACGTAGACTGAGGGCGTTTCACTGTTTTTTTTGTAGTTAAATCGGTGATGGATAGCCTACATATCTTCTCTTATATCATTGAAGAATTAAACCACATGTAGTTCGTTGGAAGTTTTTTAGCAATGTCGTGGGACTTGGGGATATTTCGCCTCAAAGTGATCAGAGTTCCATCCCTACGTGCAAAGTTGGAGGTTCTTCTGCCTCCTAATACTTTGGTGATGCCTAGATGCTTCGGCTGTCCATAGATATAAGTGATGGTAAGGGTGGGCTTATTCACTTGCCGCCAGCCTTTCTCCTAGTCGGTAAATTCATACCTTTTGGACTTACCTTGATCCATCTTTTCAACAGGTTCTTCCTTTATGGCTTTGTCTCTTACAAACTCCTAGTAGGGTCCCTGATCCAGCAGTTCTTCGATCTCGAAGTGTGCATCTTCCAATCTCATTTAAATTAAATCCTAGACCTCCAATGGGGCCTAAATTATGTTATGTGAGGTAGCCTTGTATACATGTAAGCCTAAATTATGTCACTTCAACAAGTTGGAGTTCCATATGGTTTCACTGAGGACCAAATGACTGACTTAGTGATATCGTCTCCAACAATGAGAAGAGGTTAAAAATATGGATTTTTGGTCACTCTATTTTGAAGAGGTTAAAAATATGGATTTTTGATCACTCTATTTTACCTCAATTTTAATTTAGGTCAAAACGATTTTGTTTTTGTCAATTTTGTCATTGTCTTTAATTTTGTTATCAATTTAAAGACAATTTTGAAATTGTGGTGATTAAATTAGATTAAATGGAGATTTTCAATTTGGAAAACATAATAATTTTGTTTAACAAAAGTGGTTAATATCCTAGAATCAAAATAATTAAAAGTTTGGTCCAATTTGAGAGCACTTGTATCTCTTTGATGACGTGTTTACGTAACCGTAATCAAAATAGAGGAATTGGATTCATGAGGAATTGAATTGAGGATGAATTGGATTGAGGAGGAGTCAGAATTGGATTCCTGTTGAAGCTGTTTACTTAAATGTTCTGGAATCGGAGTAAAAATAAAATGAAATTCATATTAGTTGTTTACTAATTCACCTGAATCGGAATAAAAATCAATATATTTACTAAAATGCCCTTTAGTTCTTTATTTTTATTTTTATTTTTATTTCATCTATATTTATTTTTAATCACATTTTCATTAGTTACTTTAAAATGGACTCAAATCCAACAACCAAATTATTTTCATCTCTTTCTCACACTCTTTCTCTCTCTCTGCTCAACTCTTCTCTTTCTCTCACTTGGAAGCACCCACCACCGCCACACCTGCATCTTCTCAATCTTCTTCAACCTCAGCCCACCCCAAATTAAATTCTTTGTTTATTTTGTATTTCTTATCTTAGAATCTTTAATTTTTGCTGTATGTTCAGTGATATTTTTGTAGGTCCTTTGAATTGGGACTTTATTCAACACGAAGAGGAAGAATTTGCAGGATGGGAGGTTGGGGTGGGAGAGAGTCGGAAAGGGTTGCTGGGTTGTGTAAGATGTGGAACTACAGTGGGAGGGTAAATGTCCAGAAAAAGATTTTGAAGTATTTATACATCTATTGGAGATTAACTTTAGAATTGGCTAAAATGGCTATTTCTTTAAGGGCTTGTAGAAGGATCAACCACTCGGTGGAAGACCATAGTCACGATCAAAATAAAAATAGAAGTTTTCTAGGGAAGTCTGGGATGCTAGTTCAAATTCATCTTCCTAGTTCCAACACTCGGCGGGGCTACGTCTGTCGAAGCATTTGCGAAGCCTCTTGATAAGAGGGCATAATAGGAAAGAAGAAATGCATTCCCGATTCCTTCACCATCCCGGAATCCAAATACCTCACCCATGGAGGGAGTCCAATTCCTTCAATTTCAGGAATTGAATTCCATTTTTCGTGTGGGTCCCACACATTGTTGGTTCCTCTAAATTGTAAACTGTAGTAAACACAAGAGTTATCTGTAATCGGAATCGGATTTCTTGTTTTCATTCGGATTACGGATGCGTAAACACATCCTGAGAGTTTCCGGTCTCCCTCTTGTTGCCGCAACCCACAGTTTTTTCTTTTTCTTCTTTTTGTGTTTTTCCCTGCTTTCATTCCCGGTCTGTCGTCCTCCATCCCCTCTTCATGTCAATTTTACCAATCTAAGCCCCAAACTCCAATTCCCTTTCGATCCTTCCATCTTCGTCTCTTCTCACTTCGTTTCCTTCCATCTTTCTCAGACTACTTCGCTCCCTCCCCTCACGAAACCACGTTGTGCACTTACCGTGGTGTGTCACGGGTTTATTGGAAGTTGAGTAGAGCTTTGGCTCAGGTGTTCGCACCCCTCTTTCCTCGTCTTTGCCCTTATTGGCTCTGTCTCTGGTGGGTTGTGTTTTCCCATTGGATTCCTTGGTTTTGTGGTGTTGTTTGTAGGGCGCTGGAGCAATGGTTTCCTTCCTTCCAGGGGTTTTGGTTGGTTGGTTAGCTGGGCGGTTGCGGTGATGGTGGCTTTGGAGATTTCCGGTTCCGGTGACGGCGGGGACTGTACGGTTCTAGGGTGTTCTGGATGTGTCTGTGTTTGTACTGGGCCCCACTTGTACTTGTTTTGGGCTCTTTGGTGTGTGCTTTTGAGGTCCAATGTTTTGTTTTGTCCGTATGTAGTTAGTGGACCTCTTTCCCTTGGCCCTGGAATAAAATGTCCAGTTTTTCAAAAAAAAAAAAAAAAAAAAAAAAGTTAATATCCTATTAACATACCAACTGGTTAGTATTCGAAAACTAGTGATTATATATACACGCTATGGTCATATCCACGTATGAAACGAGTATAAATGAAGATGTTTCAGCCCAAGACGTATGAAAAGTTGCATATACTAGCCTAGTCTTGAAATTAAGCCACCTTGAGTTTGAATTTTCCAACACTTGTCGTTGTTCAAGTCACTGTCTAGTTGACTTGTCATTTTGTACGCGGATTCTAGACTTTGAAATATGGAACCCCAGCAGTTTTGGACTATAATTGATCTCAATGACTTCTCAAGGAAATTGGAAATGCCGACTATGGCTACAAGAGGGGTGCTGACTTGGTGCATCTTTCTACAGTGATCAAATCTTTAATACGCACAACAAAACACAATAATAAATTCCCTACATAACCACCACAACAAAACACAATAATACTTACACAAGAACCATGGGTGCGTATCTGCTACAATGAAAACCACTATTGAGAAATTAAGGGCTCGTTTTGAAGTGTTTTTAAATCGATTAAAAACGTTTTTGGTGAAAATATTTTTAAAATCAATCCCTAGTAAAAATTCAAGTAGATTATGAAAAAAAAGTACTTTAAGTGTTTCCTACAAGAAGCACATAATTGTTGCTTTTTCCATAAAGCACTTAAAATGCTTTTGGACCTCAAAATCAATTTCACCAAAAACACTTTCAATCATTTTACAAATACTTCCAAATGAGCCCTAACTTATTTCTCATGAGGGAAAAAATTATTTAACTATATATATGTGATTTTGATCGGTTCAACAATTAGAATTTGTAAAATGACTAATTTGGATAAATTTTCTAAAAAATCAATGAACCACGCAATGTGACAAGAATTATCCTAGGCGGCGAATATTAGTGTAACATTGATAAATTTATGGTTTTTGTTTCAAAGACATGGACCAAACTGTGATGGACGTTAAACCACATAGATAGATGAATTGTGAAAATTGACCACAATTTTGTTTATTTATTTAGGTTAATCAATTTCACTTGAATTGAAAACTCCTCTTCCTAACTACGCATCTGGCAGGTTTTCATGATGTTATCATATTTTCGATGAACTGCAGGTAGTCGTTGTCATCCTTAGTCCACGCGGTAATATTGACGGGATAATGGGTCGTTTCCTAATTCTTAATGGTTTGGGGAAAAAAACTCTGCATTACCAAGGCAGCCGCCTATATATATAATCAATATGTGTTAGTTAAGTTATATATTTCTCCAATAGCTTCATGCATTTTTCCAACATATATAAAACTGGAAAAGCACTCATGGCTTCCATATTGCTACTACTTGTTGTAGTCTTGATGCCAGCCCTGCAAATAACAGGTCTTACTTACTTTCATGCCTCTGTCTGTAGTTTGCATTTTCATGACATAAACAGCACATACATACGTACATACATACATATATATATATATATATATATATATATATATATATATTCATTTTTAAGTTTTTTTAATTATGGCCTTTAGAATATAATTAATTAAAACTGTTTTCTAGCTTAATTGATTAGACTGACGTGAGAATTTTTCTTCAACCGTTGTTTCTGTACTATATTTACATGTTTTAGTTAAAAGTCCGTCTGATAATTATATAGTTATTGATATTTAATTATTATTTTTTGTGCATAGATATGAATGAAAGTATAAAATAGAGGAGGGACGAATATTATTCTTGTTTTCTTTTTGTGTGCCCTTAAAATTATCAAAACTGTTTTCTAAGCTTGGTCAGAGATAAAATTTAAAATTTTTATATCTACGAATTCCTTTAAGTAAATTGGTGCATGTCAATTTATAAAATTTGATTTTGTCTAAATTTTAAGTTTATTTCTCTTATCCAAACGAAGCGTTATTTTACATCTCTCTCTCTTATACCAACCTTCATCCACTCTTCTTCATTCGTCATTTTCACTATATACGTTCCTCATAACTCAAGCATGAAAAATAAAAACTAGGTAATTTAATTTCTACAAATAACTGAAAATCCACGCAGCGAAAGAAAAGAGTCTCGTTTGGTTGCTCTTTCTATAGTGTTGCTCCAACTGTCAAATATTTTAATTAGATGAAATTGTAGCTATGGAGTATTTAACTAGAAGTTTCATCCTTTCAAACATTTCTTACGGGAAATTCTACTTTTTTCTCTCCCGCAACCCAAAACTCACCACATTTTGGATCAAATCATCTACTTATTTCAGGTGCACAATCTGTTGGTGTTTGTTATGGACGAAACGGCAACAATTTACCAGCTGAAGGAGAAGTGGTTGACTTGTACAAAAGCAATGGCATCGGACGGATGAGGATCTATGAACCAAATGAAGCAACCTTGCAAGCCCTTAGAGGTTCCAACATAGAACTCACAGTCACCATCCTCAACAGCGAGCTTCCAGCCCTCAATGATGCTGCTGCTGCAACTGCCTGGGTCCAGAAGAACGTACAACCCTATTCAGCTGATGTTCGATTCAAATACATCGCTGTTGGAAACGAAATACACCACGATTCTGCAGAGGTCGGGTCTCTCCTGCCTGCCATCCAAAACATCCACAGTGCAATTGTAGCAGCCAATCTGCAAGGCCAAATCAAAGTCTCTACAGCAATTGACACAACTCTTGTGGCCAATCCCTTCCCTCCCTCTGATGGAGTATATGACGCTGCAAATCAATTCATAAAACCAGTCATCGACTTCCTCGTCAGCAGTGGAGCCCCACTCCTTGTGAATGTGTACCCTTACTTCAGCTACACTGATAACCTTGCCTATGCCTTGTTCACTTCGCAAGGGGTTGTAGTGCCGGATGGGACTCGATACCCTAGCCTCTTTGACGCTCTTCTGGACGCTCAGTACGCTGCTCTTGAAAAAGCTGGTGCACCAAATATGGAGATAGTCGTATCAGAGAGCGGTTGGCCTTCTGAAGGTGGTGATCAAGCAACCCCTCAGAACGCAGCCACATTCTACCAGAATTTGATCAACCATGTGACGAGTACTACTGGGACTCCAAAGAGGCCTGGTAAAGCTATAGAGACTTATCTTTTTGCAATGTTTGATGAAAATCTCAAGGACGGTAAACCAGTTGAGAAACACTTTGGTGTTTTCTCCCCTAACAAACAGCCCAAGTACCAACTCACATTTGGATAGGAGTCACAGAATCATGTCTCTGAGTATGTAAGTTTGAGTTGAATAAGGGTGCCTTGTGCCCAGTTATCTCACCCCATATATATGCGATACAATAAAAAGAATACATATGGTTATCATGAATTCGAATGTTAATGAAGTTGTTTTTGATGATATTATTCTTGGGATTTGATTGCCATTTTGTTAATTTCTGGAATTTCTCAATTTGGTTAAGAGTTTGAAGGAGGAAGAAGATAAGGTCAGAGAGAGAAGAATGTATTCTGTATTTGTGAACATTAAAACCAAATTGAAAAAGATTGAAAATTTTAACTGTTAGAGAAAAAACAGAGATCTAACAAGAAAAACAAAATGTACTTGTTTAATTTCCGCTAAAAAACAATAAAACAACATCACCCAACATGTGCGTAAAAAAATAACCCAACCAAATGAAAAAAAGAAGGTACTTTCAATAGAATTTTACGGCTTAATTTTCATGTATTGCATAATTTGATATGTAGTACATACAGTCCTTGTTCTCCAAGGAAACAAAAAAGAACACAAAGAAATATCTTTCCTAATAAAGGACTCTAATAATTACACAATGTTTACATTCCTATTTCCATAAAGATTACTCGCACCAATACTCCCCATCAAGTTGGAGCATAGATGTCACACATACCCAACTTGATAAGTGAGTTACCAAAAACCCTATTACACACGACATGAGTGAGAATATATGCAAGTTGTTCTTTCGAGTTCACAAACGGTATTGACACAATCTTCTTCTCCAGCTTTTCCTTAATGAAGTGTCGATCAACCTCCACATGCTTCGTTCTGTCATGCTATACCGGCGATCTCTCTTGCCAACTTATTGTCATAGTACAAATTCGTTGCCTTTTTTTGTTTGAAACCAAGACCCCAAAGCAACTTACGCAATCAAAGGACTTCACACACTCCATGAGCCATGCCTCTAAACTCGACCTCCACAGAAGACCTAGACACCACCTTTTGTTTCTTACTCTTCCAAGTAACTAAATTCCTCCAAAGAACGTAAAGTATCTAGATGTAGAACGCCTATCAGTCACATCACCTGCCCAATCAGCATTAGTAAACCCCTCAATTCTTAGATGACCGTGATTCTTATACAAAATTCATTTCCCTGGAGCAGACTTTAAATATGCTAATATCCGCATAACCGCAACCATATGATCCACACTCGGTGAGTGCATAAATTGACTCACCACACTCACTGCATAGGCTATATCTGGACGAGTGTGAGGTAAATAAATTAGTCTCCCTACCAATCTCTGATATCTTCCTTTATCCACTGGTTCTTGATCCGGATAAATTCCCAAGTGATGTTTCTCCACAATAAGAGTATCCACAGGCTTACACCTAAGCATACCTGTTTCCTTTAACAAATCTAGAACATATTTTCATTAAGACAAGAAAATACCTTTGGACGAATGAGCAACCTCGACTCCAAGAAAATATTTTAAATCACCTAAATTCTTCATCTCAAACTCGGCAACAAGGTTTTTTTTCTAGTTTGACAATCTCATTTGAATCATCACCTGTTATTATCATATCATCCACATAAATAATTAAGACTGTTAGTTTAGCGTTTCTCTGTTTCACAAATAGCGTATGATCATAATGACTTTGATAATACCCATTCTTTCTCCTGGCCTGAGTGAATCTTCTAAACCATGCACGAGGTGACTGCTTAAGTTCATAAAGCAACTTTTGCAATTGGTACACTCCAGTTTTCCCCCAGCATTATACCCTGGAGGAAAATCCATATACACTTCTTCCTCTAGATGTCCATGAAGAAAAACATTTTTTTACATCAAACTGTTTTAACGGCTAATCCAGATTTGTAGCTAATGAGATAAGAACTTGTATCGTATTCATCTTGGCGACTAGAGAAAAAGTTTCTTGATAATCAATACCATATGTTTGAGTATATCTTTTTGCTACCAACCTTGCTTTTTTACTTGTTCAGTGATCCGTCAGCCTTGTATTTAACTGTATAAACCCATCGGCACCCAACTGGTTTTTTCCCCTTCGGCAGTTCCACTACTTCCCATGTATTATTTTTCTATAGTGCCATCATCTCTTCATCCATTGCTTCAGCCCATTTTTTATTCTTCAAAGCATCTTCCACTCGAGTTGGTATTTGAATTGCCTCCACATTGTTCACCCAAGCTTGATGTTCGGGTGAAAGATTTTTACATGACACGTAATTGGCTATTGGATACTTTACTTTTCCTTTTGGAGAAAACCTGTTAGGAGGTACACCACGATTTTGCCTTGGTGACAACTTATATGTACTTATAGCATCATTAGTTACATGAGCATCAATACTACTTACCTTAGGGATATTCAGAGAAGACGTATTGGACGACGACACTATTAAGCTAGAGAGAGGGGAAATCATGCTCGGCAAGAGTCTCGGTAGTACCAGTATTAGGCTTGGCCACAACCTGCTGTGGAACTGTTTCCTCTTCAGCAAAAGTTGGTTGAATGCCAACACATTCTTCATCAGTAGACAACTGCTGAACACCTACAACAGTCTCGGCAGGAATGAACCGAGGCTCTGCTGCATCAGTTTACACAGGTTTGTCACGGTTTACTCCCCCTGAAGCGATTATCACGTCATCTTGGACATCCAACCACCCAAAATCACCATCAAGATCGCAAATACTAGCATTCTTCCCCTTGTGATATGAAGGTGATGATACCAGAGTATAAAAACATTCCGATTCAAAAAAGGTAACATCCATTGTCACATACATGTGTCGAGTTTCAGGGTGGTAACATTTATAACCTTTGTTGGGATGTAAATCTAACAAAGACACAGTGAAGAGCACATGGATCCAATTAATCTTGTGAATATGAACATACGCTACACATCCAAACACACGAGGAGTTAGGGTATTGGTGGATACTAGGGGAACATGTTTTGTCAATAGTTGAAGAAGTGTATGGAAGTCCCCAACCTGAGATGGCATACAGTTAATCACATACACAACATGGGTAACGACTTCATGCTAAAAAAAAAATTAGGCATGAACACACCAATAAGCAAGGCACTAGCAGTTTCCAAGATATGACGATTTTTTTTCTCTCAACAACCCAATTTTGTTGTAGAGTATGCAAACAGGTAGTTTGATGAATAATTCCATGATCTTGTAGAAATTGAGATAACCCAGAATTTATGTACTCTCCACCATTGTCAGAACGCAAAACTTTATGATTAGAGGAATACTGAGTTTTAATCATCTATTGAAACAGATGAAACACATCACAAACCTCACTTTTACTTTTCAACATGTACAACCACATCATGTGAGTGCAATCATCCATGAAAGTAACAAACCACCTAATTCTCGAAGTAGTACTAAAAGGGGAAGGCCCCTACACATCAGAGTGTACTAGCGTAAATGGAGAAGACCTTCTATTCATACTTGGAAGGAATGAAGCACGATAACTTTTGGCTAAAATACATACTTCACATTTCAATTCTGAGTCTTCAATACTACTAAACAAATCAGGTAATATATGTTTCAGATAACCAAACGATGCATGCTCCCAACAATGATGCAATAACAATACTTTCTGTTAATCTATTACGTGATGCACAAACCAAATTAGCTCTTCCGGGAACCACGTCATCCACATAATATAGCCCATCTCTCTTAGTGCTACACCCAATGATCTCCTTCGTCTGAATATCCTGAATCAAGCAAAATGAAAGATACATTAGTAAAACACAATCCAATTGTTCAGTGACTTGAGGTACAGACAATAAGTGATGGGACAATGACAGAACCAATAAACAATTATGTAAGGGAAGATAGGGTGTAAGAGACATTGTTCCTGCTCCAACAATAGTAGTAGTAGTACCATTGGCTATTGTTACACACTTTCTATGAGGATCTTTCATGGACTCAAACAAATTTCTATCATACGTCATATGATCCATTGCATCGGAATCTAAAATCCAACTTGTATTGGTCATTGAAGTAAAATACGACTACACATAAGACCTACTTGCAACAAAATATGCTTACACACCATTGCAATTGCTTAAGCACATCAATTGCCCGAAACAAGATAACCACTAACGAGAAAAAAAGGCCTTAAAGACTTCAAAGAAAAAACCAATCTTTTCTCCTTGCTTGTGTGGGCCTCAAAACCTAACCAATTTTTCTTTTTCTAACTTTTCCTTTTTTTATTTTCTTTTTTGGTTCTCCCTTTCCTTCTATCCTCCTAGCAACCAAGTCGCGCAAAAGGAAAAGATGTTGCAGCAAACAACTACATGCTGTAATCCTTTACAACAGTTATCCACGACACAAGAAAAAATAGGCTGCAATTATGCAGCAATTACCCACGAAAGAACTGCAACAGCCACTCACGGCAAGGCTGCAGACGGGCACATAGATAGCAAATGGACACCTACCAAACAACAAGTAGATTGTAGCAGTAGTAGAGCAATATTCCCATGAGGCACAATACGATACATAATACACAACACACTTGCTGCAATGAGTACAACAGCAAATACACAACACGTGTATAGAATTCGGATTGAAACCAAGCTCTTGATGCCAAATAGAATTTTACGGCTTAATTTTCATGTATTGCATAATTTGATATATATTACATACAATCCTTATTCTCCAAGGAAACAAAAAATGACACAAAGAAATATCCTTCCTAATAAAGGACTCTAATAATTACACAATATTTACATTCCTATTTCCCTAAAGATTACTCATGCCAATACTTTCTTCATCATATAATCCAAACTACATATTAATAAAATCTTAGTTGTCAACCAAAAGAGGAAAAAGACAATTTAGTCTTCTACCATAAAATCCAAACTACTTATTAATAAAACCTTCTTTGTCAACCAAAAGATGAAAAAGACAATTTAGTCTTCTATCACATAATAAAATCATGGGCAATAAAGTAAATAAGCACAATCTAAATTTTACAGTTCTTTTTTAAAGCCTCACCCAAAGATAATCCTAACATCCTCTAATTTAAAAAATAAGAAATGAAAATGAAAACATCTCTCTCCAATTCCACTTTCCTCTTTTTCTCCCTCTCTCATTCCCATTTAAAAAAAAAAACAAAAAATAGTTTCACACACAAAGGGTGGGGCATACGCTAGTAACAATAGGAAAAAAAAGTGTAAGGGGATGGTGGGTGTTGACGATTTTGGAGAAGGGTTGCCGGTGTCAGGGATAGGTTCACCGGATTATATAAAATGGTTGTAGGGAGAGAAATTTTTGCAATTTGTGTTTGGGTTTATAAAATAATTTTTTTATAAATTTATTTAAGGGTGAATTTGGAAGTTTGGTAGACAAATTTCCCTAGCCTTATTTATACTACTACAAGATAAAATTCTACCTGAAAAAGGTCTTAGAATAAAATTAGGAAACATAATAAAATATTATAGTCAAATTTGGAATTCTTAGAAAAACACTTTTGACAGACCAAATCACATTCGATTTGGTCCCAAAATGTCTCTTTTCAAAGCTTGAGATGTCCCCAACAAATCCTGTAACCTTCCTCAAAATATGTCATCTTGACCTCCAAAATACCTAAAATGTCTAACTGTAATCATACTCTGACCTTGGAAAATCACCATCCTGCAATTGCATCTATGATCTAAAAGGAACTTGTTTCCCTTGAGGATAGATAGTTATCCAAAGACCATGTCCTTCGAGCCTGAATGTGATAGTGGTTGTATTGAAGACTGGTTGGCCGTCTGATGGAGGGGATTCAGCAGCGGTTGAAAATGCAAGAACTGTGACGCGAGGGACTCCGAAGACGTTTGGACAACCTATGGAAACTTATTTGTTTGCCATGTTTAACGAAACCCAAAAGGGTTCTGCAGAAACTCAAAGGCATTTTGGTTTATGCTCTCCTAATAAGCAACCCAAGTACGAAATTAGCTTCGATGATCAGAAGAGAAAAGATGTAACCAGTGGGTTAACTGTTTTCAAGTGTAGTACAATGTATCTGTCAATGTTCTTTTATTTCTTAATACATATTTAAATTACATTTGCTAATTTTACATGATTCAACGTTTCTAAGAGTGTTGTGCTTCTAACATGCACAATCTGATATGGAATTATAAGTTGTTTTCTTCTATTCTGAATTAAAGATTTTCTTGCATTCTTCAAGCTCTAAAATTCGGCGTAGGGCTTATCTTACAGTAGAGCCATTAGTCTAAATAGGCAATTATTATGTTGATTATCATCGAGAAAATTTCCTATACAACAACAACAATTAGCCTACACGCCCTTTTTAATTTTTCAAACACTGCTTTTAACTGAAAAAATTATTTTAGTTGAACATAAGTAAAAATTAGAGAGCTACAGAAAAGAAGGTACCATAGGTGCTAAACAATGATATTGGGGTAGTTGTTTTAGCTGCTGCTACTTCCCTCCATTGCTTTACAAAATTCTCACAACATCAGAAGAAATAAAACATTAATATTAGTTTCCTCCCTTATCATCAGAACTTAATTACTGTTTCAAGTGGTGTAGCTGGTGCACTAGTGGAAAGAGCATTATTCATTGGGCTTCTTCTTTGCTAGATGACCAGGAAGAAGTCTAAGGGCTTGTTTACTAATCCATAATCAGAACGATATGAACAGAATTGAGGAAAAATTGGAATGAGAAGAAGTCAGAATCTAATTCCTGTCAAAGTTGTTTACAATAATGTTTTGGAATTAGAGTTGGAATGATATTAAGTTGTTTTCTCATTCACCTAAATCGGAATGAAAATTTGTATGATTACTAAAATACCCTTAATTTAAATAATAGACAAATTTTAAACTTTTAAAACAATTTCACACTAGCATATATGTTTTAATTTACTTAAAGTTTTAACTCCATATGTTTATTTTTAATAGAACTTCAATCCTTTTTATTTTTTAAAGAGTAAAAACTCAACAGAAAAAAAAAACAAGGTAAGTTTCTGGAACCTCCCATCATCCCCATAAAGTAAGTCATGCCACTCCCAAAGCATCAACCTCCCTCTGCATATATATATATATATATATATATATATATATATATATATATATATATATATATATATATATATATATATATATATCTTGTAAACAATGGTGGCTAACCACTAAATGATGTAATGGATGACTACATCAATCACTTAGATGAGTTGTAGCTTGGCTGGCAGCAAAGCAGCAAGCACTGTCATTTTCTTAAATCTATGCCTATAAAAAGGAATGTTGAGGATGAGAGCAAATATATAGAAGCCACAAGGCTCACGGTAACGAGAGGAAAAATAAAGGAGAGAATAGAGAGAGTTATCTTTGTACTCTTCTTATTCCAAAATTATAATGAAAGCTCCACTGCTGCTCCGAGGACGTACTCCAGTCACACTGACTGTAGAGGAACCTCGTAATTTTGTGTCTTGTTTTATTTATTCGATTGCACACACCGCCGATTTTACAACACGTTATCAGCACGAGAAGCTCTCGCCTAAGTGGAAAACACTACACTGACTCCACATAGGCCTCCCTCTCTTATGCCTTCATCAACCTTTCTGTCATCTATGTTCATGTAGGGAGGTTCTTGCTTCGCAATGCCATGATCTCTAGGCCATGCAAGAACAACGCCAGTCTCTTGTAGCCCTTTGGATTGAAATGGATTTGTGCGACCTCCACAACAACCTAGATGGCCTTGGGTTCGAGACTGGCAGAGACAGACAAAGGAAAAAAAGGATTATGGAATGGTGCTTCAGGCACCATGTGAAAAAAGGATTGGAAAGGTGGAATTTTGGTGCATGATGTTGACACAAAAAGAGAAAAAGACAAAGGTTTCTAATGATGCAGCTGCACCATACAAAAAAGAAGAAAGATAAATAATAAAAAAAAGGATCTGATACTTTTTGTTTTATGTGAATGGTGTTATCTTGAAACACTTTCATAAGTTCTATTTACTTTAAAGTAATTTATTTACCATGGACGGTATTACCGCCTACTGCTTTAAGTTTTGATTTATGTGAATGGTGCTGAATTAAATCCCTTGTCACAAGTTTTATTTATTTAAAGGCAATTTATTTATCATGGATGGAATTACCGCATATTGCTTTAATTTACTTATTGTACTTCTCTTTTGTTACGATGAGTATATACAGGACTTGAAATTCCTTGATCAAATCAGAACCTACAGTTTCTTGATCCTCATCATATAAAATGATTGGACCCAAAGTTCCATCATGCAAAAAGATCGGGCATAAAGTCCCTTGATTCTTAAGACTGTACATGAAGTTCCTTGATTCATGTACATGATGATATAATCCATACATATTTGCTGGAGAGTTTACATCTCAAAGTTTTGATGATTATTGCATGTCACTGGGCATTGCTGTTGAACACCATGTTCCTTATGTCCATACCCAAAATGGTTTAGCAGAAGCATTTATTAAGTGGATAAAATTGATTACCCGCGCTCTGCTCATAAAACGAAAATTCCATTTTCTACATAGGGACATGCCGTTTTACATGATGCATTATTAGTTCAGTTGAGACATGTTGCCAATTAGCAATACTTCTCAATACAACTTGTGTTTAGGCATCAACTAAACATTACTCATTTACGAGTTTATGGTTATGTTATCTATGTGCCTATTGCACTGCCACAATATACTAAAATGGGGCATCAACGCAAACTGGGAATTTATGTTGGATTTGATTCACTATTTATCATTCAATATTTAGAACTCTTAACTGGGGATATGTTTACCGCATGGTTTGTGAACTGTCATTTTGATAAGACAATTTTCTAGTCGTTCGAACTAGAAAAGACCGTTCCAGAAGAACAAAGAGAATTTGTCTTATTTTGATTCACGAAGCAATCAATGTGAAAATGAAGTGAGAATAATTTAATGATGCAACGAAAGTTATGAAATCACATATACTTGCTACAAATGTGCCTACAAGAATTGACGTCCCTATTGGACAAAATAATGAGGCAGTAAATGATTTATCTATTGCACGCCTGAAGCATGGCAGACTCTCAAACTCAAAAGATTTAGTCATTTGAAAGAAGAAGAATATGGCACTATTGAACTATTGCATTCCTGAAGCATAAATGTTGCATGCCTAAAGCATAACAGTCACCATATGGATACACGTCCCAAAAAGGACAATTCACGAACATGGGAATGTTGATGTCTTATGCATGAAGCATGATAGATGTATAGGTTCCAATGACTCAACTCCCGGAAGTGGAGATTAAAATCCAAGCTTTATAACGCTCAAGAGAAGGTTATGATCCGCATTCTCTAAATTATGACTATCTTGAAAGAAGATAGTGTAATGCCCTTGAAGAGGCAATGGATATCCAAATAAATGAAAAGCTTTTTATGCATGGGCATGCACATGAGAATATGGGATCACAGATTGATGATAACCAATGGTAATTTTAGTTTTTACCAGTAGCTACTAAATTCATCAATAAGCTGTGTTGATATTGAGTCCTGTTCTTTTTCTGTCAACGAAAGGAAAAATTATTGGTCAAAAATGGAGAAAGGCAATTCCATTACAATTTTGTAAGAATGTGGAAAAATGGACCTATATACTTGAATACAATACAAATAGCCAAAGGATGTTGAACCAATGAGGTTACATATGGGCATTTGTTATACAATGAAATACGTTCACATGATATGACACAAGGTTATTAATTGACACCTGAAATTATACTACTGTAAATGAGTTCATATGAATGGAGAATGTGTTAAATCCTTCAAGTGAGAGCAAATTGCTCTATATAAGTTCTAAAAGGGTAATGTTTCATGAAGTGTAGAAAATCTTTGAAGGATTCAAATTGCTTGAAGTAAGCCCTGGAAGCATAAATGATGTACTCAATACCAATGGATGGTATCAATTGCCTTAGTGTGTACTATCATTATGGTATAGTTGCAACATACTAAAATCCCTTGCAAGAGTTGTTATTATTGGGATTCTTGAAGAGTCTAGAAAAATTATAAAGTGTTGAGAGAAATATTGTCTCAAGCTGCAGATCGAACAACATGACAACACGAATCTTATCCATGATGTTTATGATATTAAAAAACCATATGGATTGAAGATTATGAGTTGAATACTCAAATGATTAACCAATATTTAGACATGAAGAAAGATCATTTATCTTCGTGAGGGTATGCTAGTTAGGCTTTCTTTTCATGCTCGTTGAGTAATTATTTGCAAGCATGTGCAACTCTCTATTCTCATGCTTGAGCCCTCTGATCTCTTATCTAAGACTTGCCACCTCAGCAATCAATGATTCAGCTTGGCGAGTTCAAGCAAGTAAGCGTTGACCCATATTAGAAACAGAGCCCACACACTGAACACTGGAAGCTAAAGAGTCTTGAACAACCAATTCATCAGACTGTTTTGAAAGTTTCCTGTTATCCTTAGGAGTGAGAAGATTCCTAGTTGTCACTGTAGCAGTTATGTCATTCTTCATTATACAGTCCCCAACCGTAAGAATACCATTAGCGGATAAGAAGGATGAGTGTCATATGTTGTCTTGAGAAGACATATATGCATCTTCCACAACATTCAAATCAAAACGATGGTCATGTGGGTAAGTCATTTTCAGAAATGCTGAAGGAAAAATGAGGTCAGATAAAATCTCAGAAGTGCAAGAAAGGAAAATTCTACAGGCAGCAGCTTTCTAAGCGTACATTTTGAGTACAATTGATGCCTCTATAAAATAAAAGGCAACAAGGCCACTTGTTCAAAAATCGAAGAGACACCGCTCCTCGAATTTCAAAAGCCGAATTTTCCTGAATAAAGTTCGTCAACATCTCTCAGACGCAATCTCAACTTTTCGGATATCAAAGACAACCCTGTCAAAATATCTCTGGCAAAGTTAAAATGCGTAAAGTTTACTATTTCAACTACACCACTGTTGCCGACAAGCGTGGGTAACAAGGTCACATTCGCACCACTACCTACTATTGGGAAACCTCTATATATGTCAACCTTCATCCTCTATGGCAAGGCACACCTCTAAAAATGCCTAGCTCATCCTCCTTGCTGAGAATGCATCTGCAACAAAACTTCTCAACATATTCAGTCTTCATTCTTTCTGAGAATGCCTCTTCAACCAAGTCCCTCAAAAATGCCAAACTCATTTCTTCAGCAAGAAACCACTTTCGATCGAAAAGGTTTACACCAGCATCAAAATCTTATACTTTTTCCTTCAAAAGAAAAAGTATCCCATATCATCAGGGTTGAAAGCAAGAGTGTTTCATAGCATGCTCTTTCCTTGTCTTTTCCTTTGCCATTGCTCTTACCTGTAAGACAAGGAGAAAGTGAGCAATCAGTCGGAAACTAAAATCAAATTTCGGACCTGCAACTGATTGCCTAAAACCTTTACTTGATTGTTTACCTAGCATTACTCTCGAGTACTCATCTTCAACTGTTGTTAGGTCACGAATTTCCTCAACAAATACCTCAGTACAATTGACATGATGTTAGCTCTTTACACTGAAGCTGTCAAGCATGGATGAGTCGCTGAGAAGTGATGTTTTGGAAAATCATCCACCACGTGAAACCGTGCGTGGTCCGTTTAATTCAAGACAAAGCCTCTTTGGCCCTTTAAGAAACCCTCTAGTCCAGTTCAAGACCAAGCCTGTGGAAAGTCAACAACAAGTAAAGCACATCTTTAGGCAACTCTCCTTACTCAGAGACTTGGAGGGACTCCTATTATATGGTTTGTACTGTACTTCACCAATCTTGAAACTATAGATAAGGCAAGTGGAAAGGTACATCATCTTGGGGGGAAACATCTGCCTAAAGGATTTGAAATTAGGGGAAGTATCCAAAACAAATTAAGATTTTAACGAGTTAATTGAAGACTTGTAGTCATCCAAGAGGGAGTGTTGTAAACATTGGTAGCTCACCACTAAATAATGTAACGGATGACTATATCAACCACTTAGATGAGTTGTAGCTTGGCTGGCAGCAAAGCAGCAAGCACTATCATTTTCTTAAATCTGTGCCTATAAAAAGGAATGTTGAGGATGAGAGCAAATATATATAAGTCACAAGGCTCACGACAAAGAGAGGAAAAATAAAGAGAGTGATATTTGTACTCTTATTATTCCAAATTATAATGAAAGCTCCATTACTGCTCCGATGACGTACTCTAGTCACACTGACTGTAGAGGAACCTCGTAATTTTATGACTTGTTTTATTTATTCAACTGCACACACCGCCTATTTTATAATATATATATATATATATATAGTAGTTAAAAATGTTTAATCTTGTTTTAATTTATTATTAAGTCAATAAACAGGCAGAGAATATATATATTGTAGACATCGCAATTTTGGTGAAATAAATGTTGACCAATAGTTACAATTTCAACGCTCACGTGTCACATAAATTTTACACGTAGCGTGTGACTAAACGAAAAATTAAAATAAATTGGAAAAGTCATCAAATAGGACACATGTCAACACCTGGTAGAAACGATTTATTTCATCTGCATATTATATTCAAAATTTGGCCTTGGAAAATTCTATAAATAGAAGCCATTTCATTCATTTTGAAAAAAAAAAAGGAATTCATAACCAATTCAGAAAAGGAATTCATAACCAATTCAGAAAAGGAATTCATAACCAATTCACCTCACACCAAAACCTTGAAGCTTTGAAACTCCAAAACTCCTAAGAAAATCCCGAAGAATCAAGAAAGCCCTCTTCCTTCTTCGTCAACTCAACCTTCAAGATCAAGCCCCAACGGCCCTAGAAGAACTTCCACCAATTCAAGATCAAGCCCTGACGGCCCTTGAAGAAAGTGTTCATCATTTATCATCCGTTCATCCTAAGATCAAGCCCCAACGGCCCTTTGGATCAACAACATCAACAAATCCACACATCCAACCGTTCTTCAAGATAAAGCCCAAAAGCCCTTGAAGATCCATTCATCAACTGTTTATCAAGATCAAGCCCCAAAGGCCCTTAAAGATCCGTTCATCAATAGTTCTTCAAGATCAAGCCCAAAGCCCTTGAAGATCCATCCATCAACTGTTCATCAAGATCAAGCCTCAAAGGCCCCTTGAAGATCCGTTCATCAATAGTTCTTCAAGATCAAGCCCAAAACCCCTTGAAGATCTGTTAATCCATCAACCTTCAAGATCAAGCCCAAAAGGCCCCCTTGAAGAAACTTCCAACCATTCATCCAAGATCAAGCCTCAACGACCTTTGGATCAGCATCACAATCCACAAATCAACACCTTACGGAGATCGAATCAGATGATCAAATTTGAGAGAAATTGTAACCCCTAAATCATTAATACAAAATATTATTTTGTACACGTGTTCTTGTCTCGTTTGTTTCAGGAAAATTTCGTGTTTACAAATTTGGCACGCCCAGTGGGACCATCTCTACCTCTCATCTCTTTGTCTGCTCAAGAAATCCAAACACACCTCAAAGTCAATGGCATCAAGCAAGAGACAAGCCATTCTCGCAACCACCAAGGGAAGGATCCTGAGCATTTCTGCCTTGAACGGACAATCCATTGGCGCCACAACCGCTCATCAGCATGCCACATCAAAGTTGGTGCTGCTAAAGGAGCAAGAGGAGCATCAAAAGCATGAGTCCGTCATCAACCTGACCTCGCTGGGGGCACTGAAGCATGCTGCTGAGGCACACAAGATGACATCCTAAAGCAGCCGACGACGTTCTTCGTCAGCATTCTGGATTTCTAAATGAAAGTCACGTATATTGGTTGCACAAGTCATGACCATCGGCGTTACCTCTGTTGAAGAACAACTCGCTCAAATGAATGAAGTGATCACAAGGCTAACATAGATTGTGGAAGAAAAAGACTTGCAAATCGCTGCACTCATCAGCCGACTGGAGCCACAGGACGGCGAGAACCCCAACCTAGAGGATGATCCACTAAAGAGATGAGCTAGCGAAGAAGATGAGCCTTCGGTGGAGAAAATCGAAGTGAAACCGGAGCCAGACCAAGCAGCGGCACTCATGGGATCTCTTTCTATCCAGCAGCTGCAAGAGATGATTACCAACACCATCAAGGCACAGTACGAAGGGAGCTCACATACCTCCTTGTTCTACTCGAAGCCATACTCCAAGAAGATTGATGCCCTGAAGATGCCAATGGGTTATCAACCACCAAAGTTCATGCAGTTTGATGGAAAAGGAAACCCAAAATAGCACGTTGCACATTTCGTCGAAACTTGCAACAATGCGGGAACGAGGGAGACTACCTCGCCAAGCAGTTTGTGTGCTCACTGAAAGGAAATGCCTTTGAGTGGTACATAGACCTAGAGCCTGAGTTCATCAACAACTGGGAGCAATTGGAAAGAGAATTCCTTAACCGCTTCTACAGCACCCACCGCACTGTAAGCATGCTGGAGCTGACAAGTACGAAGCAATGGAAAGATGAGCCAGTTGTGGACTACATCAACCGAAGGCGCACTTTAAGTCTTGACTGCAAAGACAGACTTTCGAAGACCTCATCGATCGAGATGTGTGTTCAAGGCATGCAGTGGGGATTATACTACATCCTTTAAGGCATCAAACCATGGACCTTTGAGGAGTTAGCCACCCGCGCCCATGACATGGAGTTGAGCATACCCATCATGGGAAGAAAGACCCGATCGCCAACTACAAGAACGACAAAGCTCTTGGGACAAAGGTGGAGAAGGCTGCGTGGAAATCCACCAAGGAAGCAATGACGATCAACACAGCTCTCGTCAAAATCTCTACACGAGGCAAGGCGATTCAAGCCGAAGCTTTTCGTAATCAAGAGATGAGTAGACGTACTTTGAAGGAGCTCGATGAGAAGATTTATCCATTCCCCGACTCTGATGTGGTTGCCATGTTGAAAGACTTGCTTGACAAAAAGGTGATCGACCTACCTGAGTGCAGACGGCCGGAAGAGATGAATCGTACTGATAGTCCAAGGTACTATAAATTCCACCATTTCATCAGTCATCCAACGGAAAAGTGCTTCGTACTGAAAGATCTCGTCCTGAAGCTAGCACAACAAGGGAAAATCGAGCTTGACCTCGAAGACACGGTTGCGGCACACACTACTACTATCGTGTTTGGATCACTCGATCCTGTGTATCTCCGAAGTATGCATAACCATTCCCGTCAATGTTCAAGTCACACAGCACCTCCTACACAACCATTACCGGGGGCAAGCAACCAAGATGCATCTACTGGTGATAAGGAAGGGTGGACATCGGCGACCTACAAAAAAACGAGGAAGCCAAGACCACAAGCCACAAGACCAAAAGAGGAGCCTAAACTCGCCTCTCGAACTTCAGTCTTCGACAGGCTAAATCATTCAAAACCTAGAATTTCGGCACTTGATCGCATCAGTGGTCGAGACCAAATTTCAGTCTTCAAAAGGCTTAAGACGCCAACATTGCAAAGATCTGTCTTTGAAAGGTTATCAAAACCCAAGAAACAAAGCGACACAGCTAGATCTCCTCCGCAACGGTCGGCTGCAGACAGACTTGAAGAAACTAAGAAACCTTCTAGAAACAGGAAGACAACGCCAAAGGAAGAAAAGCTCGACAGTCTAGCAGGAAAAGACGATGTTCAAAGCTTGATTCCTTCAAGGATGAAGTGCCAAGCAGCTTTGAAGGTCGACAAAAAAGAACCACTGAAGGTAAGGAGGCGCACCATCATCTACACCAGCCAATCTTCACGGCAACAAACCCAAGAGGACCTCATTGAAGAGGAGGCCCAAGAAGACAAAGAAGACGAAATCTCGGAAGAATACGTCACTTCCGGCTCTGTCAACTTAAAATCTTCATCTCAATTGCTGGGGGCATGCTCTAAAACCATGCCAGTCAAGCCAAGTGAAGTTGAAGGATGGACTTATGTCACTCCAAAGAAACTGCACAAAAAGCATATGTCTTCTCCACAAGTGCACCAATCAGAAAGGGGGCAAAGCAGTTTTCGCCAACCTCCAAAGCGATGTGAAAGTGTTGAAGATGAAGAAATTTCGACACAAAGATCGACCATGCACGATCTCTTCTTCCTCAGAAAATTATTTAGCTACTCGGTCAAGGCTTCTTGCTATAAAGATTGCGAAGAACGCCTCTCCAGGCAGCAACCATCTCTTCCACAAGTTCACCAATGGGAAAGGGGGCAAAGCAGCTCCTGTCAATCTCCAGAACAATGTGAAAGTGTTGGAGATAATGAAACTTTGACACGAAGATCATCCATCCCCATCACAATGCATGGCCTCTTCCCAGAAGACTTCTTCAACTACTCAGTCAAGTCTTCTTGTTATGAAGATTGCGAGGAACGACTCTCCCGGATCGATTGACCAACCACCAAATGCTCCTGGTCTGCACGAGCATAAAAGGCGACAACAAACACTCCTTGCCTGCATGAGTTGAAACTGCAAACAGCACCAAAATTCTCCTTGCCCGCATGAGTCTAAACTGCATGGCACAAAGCTACTGGTCTGCACGAGCATAAAAGGCAACACCAATGCTCCTCACCTGCACGAGCCTAAACTGTAGGACACCAAAGCTCCTGGTCCGCACGAGCATAAAAGGCAACACCAAGGCTCCTCGCCTGCACGAGCCTCAACTGCATGACACCAAAGCTCCTGGTCCGCACAAGCATAAAAGGCGACACCAAGGCTCCTCGCCTGCACGAGCCTAAACTGCATGGCACTAAGCTCCTGGTCTGCACGAGCATAAAAGGCGACACCAACTGTTCCTTGCCTGCACAAGTTGAAACTGCAAACGGCACCAAAAGAAAATACCAAGAAAAAAAAATGTATTTGAACTACGTTATGACTTGATCTCTTCTTTGGATGGGTACGTAGGCAGCTCGAACATTCAATTTTGAGTTCAATCACATCAAAATAAAAAATAAGGTTTTATTAAATGTTTGACTATTGAGAGCCAATTTTATTACAAATATAAACAATATTCTTTGTACAAAAAAAAAAAAAAAACAAGGCCCAAGCCTTCCTCCATTTCACAATCGCCGGATCCTATGCCCAATAGGCCCAAGTCTCTCTCTCTCACAGCTCAGTCCCCTGCGCCAGAGCAATCACCATTTCAACTTCCCCGACGACGCCGTGAGGTGCGACTGCCGCGTCTTCTGCCTCGTTGACTCCAGCTTTCCCAAGTCCTCACTGTCTTCAAGCGACAAGGACGACAGTCAGCTATCCAGCTTCTTCCCCAACGAGCAGCTCTAGGTCCGCCACGCCATTGCCGGAACTCTTCTCGCCACCGACGTTGTTCTCCACAGAACCGTCGCCGTGCCTTCACCTTGCAGAGCACCAATATATAAAAAAAAAAAAAAAAAGAATGATGGCGGATGGCACCAAGTGAAAAAAAAATTAATTATAAAGGATCATGGTGGAATCCGTCGACACATTTTGAAAAGAAGAATAAAAAAATGGAAAAGCAAAGGAATGGTGGCTAGTCATCATTTATATATAAAAAATAATAATAATAATTGTAAAGGTTTTGGGTGGTTCACGCACCATGTTTTTGGTGCTCCACGCCCATTTTAATATATATATATATATATATATATATATATATATATATATATATATATATATATATATATATATATATATATACATATAGGGGGACAAAAGTTCCTGAAGATGCATGGGCAATATTCTAAAAACAAAAAAAAAAACAAAAAAAAAGTAATAATAAAGAAGAAAAAGAGTGATGATGCGATGATAAAAGGAAGGGGTTTGATGGAGAAACTTATGAAGTTGTAGAGTTCGGAGCACGGCAACGATTTGATGAGGGAGATCGTGAGGGTCTTCTGATGCTTCCAACTAATAAGGCTCTTCCGAATGATCCTGTCTTCCGTCCTCTTGTGAAAAGATATGTTGCGGGTGTGGTGATTGAATTTGTTGATCGAACAGGCGAGGCGAAGTTAGTGGTTGTGCTCAGCGGTTGTGCTCAGTGGTGTTAGTGGTGGAGCTTCTACCTCCGTCTCCTCGCCTTCTTCTTCGGCCCTCAACGCACGTCCGTGCTCTCCATGCTCTCTGCCCTCTTTCTCCAACTTCACAACCGCTGTCAAACGACTAGCCGGTCGTGAAGCTCGACGCTTTGCATTACACTCTGCCTCAAGCTCCAGCTGCTTCTGCACCTCCGCCATGGCTGCTGCCTTTGAATGAGATTGACAAAATCAAAGTTTGTCAACACACACCCAAATACCTCCTCCGTCTCTTGCCTCACAGCTGCCAACAACCTCAGAGACCGCTGTCAAACGACCAGCCGGTTGCGAAGCTCGACACTTTGCACCATCACCATTTCATCCATGCTCTCTTCCCAGCCCAGAAGCAGCATATATATAGAGAAAAAAAAACAAAAAAGATAAAGGGTCATCATGGCTGACAAAATCAAAAAAAAAAAAAGATGTTTCAAAATGATGCATCACCATCATGCAAAAAAAAACAAAACCATCATTGCTTTGAATGATGGTGTCGTATGGAAAGCAAGAAAAAAAAAAGGCATCATTGCTTTGAATGATGGTGTCGTGTGGAAAGCAAAGGAAAGAAAAAAATAAAAAAATAAAAAAAGAATGATGGTGGACGACACATGTGAAAAAAAAGAAAAAAAAATTAAAGTCCTTTGGTGCTTTTGACACCATGTGAAAAAAAAAATGTACACTGAGTGAAACAAAGCTCGTTTATTGATTTCTCTAAAAAATTTACAGAAACGTACGTTTACATGAAAAAAAAATTACAAAAAAAATGTGCAAACAAACGGGAGGGAGTTTTCATTGCTCAGGTGGCGTCTCAGTACTCAGCGGAGCTCCAGAAGGTGGAGGCACCAGAGGGTGATTATTTAAAGCCTCAGTACTGGGCAGAACCCCAGGAAGAGGAGGCACCGAAGGTTGATCATTTGGAGCTTCATTACGCGGTACAGCCCCAAAAGACGAAGGCAAATGTTGTTGGAATAAACCCACAAACCTCTGATGATCAAGTAAAATCTGACCATCAGATTCCTGCATCTGGTCCATCTTCCTCTTCATGTTTGTAGCATAGTTATGTGCGAGCCTGTACAACTGTTTATTCTCATGCTTGAGCCCTCTAATCTCCTGTTTGAGACTCATCACTTCAGCCGCCAATGATTCAACTTGACGGGTTCGAGCAAATAGACGTTGGGCCATATTAGACACAGAACCTGCACACTGCACACTGAGAGCCAAAGAATCCTTCTCATCAGACCGTTTGGAAAGTAGTCTATTATCTTTGGGAGTGACAAGGTTCCGGGCCACCACCGCAGCAGTCATATCATTCTTCATCACCGAATCCCCAACGGTAAGAGGACCAGTGGGGATATGAATGATGGCGCCATATGTTATCTGGAGAAGGCAGGACTGCCTCTTCACCAAGGTTCAAGTCAAAATGACGGTCGGAGGGGCCAGACATTTTCAAATGCGTTGAAAGAAAAAAGAGGTCGGACAAGTCAAGATCGTAGAAGTGCAAGAAGGGAGTTTCTACAGGCAAAAATTCAAGCGTGCTTTGAAACGTCCTGTGTACCTCTATAAAAATCAGCACTCGACGGGATTTCAGAGATTGAATAGGCGAACTCAGAAATCGAAGAGACGCTAGCTTTCTCAAAAGCTGGGCTTGCTAAGAAACCACGGGCTAATCTTCTTTTCCAGATTTGTCAGCACTTGTCACATGCAACCTCTGCACTCAACGGAACTCAGAACTCGAAGAGGCAAGCTCAGAAATCAGAGAGGCATCTGCTTTTCCAGACATGTCAGCATTTGTCATATGCACACTCGGTTTTGCGAAAATCACGGGCAGTTTGTCGAAGCGCCGATTTCAGATATCAAAGAGGCATCTGCTTTTCCAGACATGTCAGCATCTGTCACATGTACACTCGGTTTTGTAGAAATCACGGGCAGTTTGTCGAAGCGCCGATTTCAGATATCGAAGAGGCATCTGTTTTTCCAGACATGTCAGCATCTATCACATGCACACTCAACTTTGCGCAAATCACGGGCAATTTGTCGAAGATTTCTGGTGAAGTAGATGTGAAGTTTATTGTTCAATCATCTAACGATTGTCGACAAGAGTGCAAGAATAGTACTGGTTATTAATTCATATAAATGTCGACATTCACCCTCCATAGCAAGGCAAACATACATAACCTTTCTTCATCTCCGAGAATGCCTTCCCAATGAAGCCTCTCGAGTCACTCAGTGTTCCTTATTCCTTGAAGTACCTCTGCAAACAAATGACACCAAAGCAAAAGTATCTCATATCACCAGGGTAGAAAGCAAGAGTATCTCATATCATGCTTTCTCCCTGTCCTTTCTTTTGTCCTTGTTCTTACCTGCAAAGACAAGGATAAAGAAAGCAGTATGTCAGAACCTCCACTCAAACTCGAGTAAGGAATCGATTACCTGGAACCTTTGCCTGGTTGCTTACATGGTATTGCTTTCGAGTACTCGTCTTCCACTGTTGTTGTACTTCCAAAGAAGTTGCCACATCTGCCTGGAGAACAAATAAGGCAAGTGAAAATGATACCTTGCAGCATGTGCAGACAACGTGCAGAAGAAACAAGCAGAGAAGAATGCAGCCTGCACAGTCAACTCAACAGAAGGAGTCTGAGTTGATGAACTCGAGAAGATGCCACATTCTGCCAGAAGAATAGATAAGGCAAGGGAAAATGATACATTGAAGCATATGGAGACAAGCACAACAAAGCACGTGCCGATTCATCCGCTACTTCTTCAAAATCAAAAATATCTCATATCATCATGGTTGCAATCACTCTGGGTGGAGGACTCGTTTTGATCGTCAAATTCTTGGGTCGACTCGCTAGGCGTTGTGGGCTGCACATGCCGATTCACCACCCTTGAATCAAATCCTTAAAGATCAAGCCACCAACTGGAAGAAGAGCCAATCAATCTTGAAGATCATACCGTTGACCAAACTGCTCAGGTGTGAATTAGAAAGATTGAACAAAGCAACAAGTCGTCACCTTCACCTCGTGCCTGCTTGCCATGTGTTCGAGTCAACCTTCAAGAATCAAGCCTCGATGGCCCTTGGATCGACATCTATACTAAGGGACTTCAAAACGCATCTCATCCACGTGACAAGCACATGTATACGACGCGCCTTGAAGTGGGGGCATTTGTAGACATCGAAATTTCGGTGAAATAAATGTTAACCAATAGTTACAATTTCAACGCTCACGTGTCACATAAATTTTACACATAGCGTGTGACTAAACGAAAAATCAAAATAAATCGGAAAAGTCATCAAATAGGACACATGTCAACACCTGGCAGAAACGATTTATTTCATCTGCATATTATATTCAAAATTATGCCTTGGAAAATTCTATAAATAGAAGCAATTTCATTCATTTTGAAAAAAAAAGGAATTCATAACCAATTCAGAAAAGGAATTCATAACAAATTCACCTCACACCAAAACCTTGAAGCTTTGAAACTCCAAAACTCCTAAGCAAATCCCGAAGAATCAAGAAAGCCCTCTTCCTTCTTCGTCAACTCAACCTTCAAGATCAAGCCCTAACGGCCCTTGAAGAACTTCCACCAATTCAAGATCAAGCCCCGACGGCTCTTGAAGAAAGTGTTCATCGTTCATCATCCGTTTATCCTAAGATCAAGCCCCAACGGCCCTTTGGATCAATAACATCAACAAATCCACACATCCAACCGTTCTTCAAGATAAAGCCCAAAAGCCCTTGAAGATCCATTCATCAACTGTTCATCAAGATCAAGCCCCAAAGGCCCTTGAAGATCCGTTCATCAACAGTTCTTCAAGATCAAGCCCAAAAGCCCTTGAAGATCCATCCATCAACTATTCATCAAGATCAAGCCTCAAAGGCCCCTTGAAGATCCTTTCATCAACAGTTCTTCAAGATCAAGCCCAAAACCCCTTGAAGATCCGTTCATCCCTCAACCTTCAAGATCAAGCCCAAAAGGCCCCCTTGCAGAAACTTCCAACCATTCATCCCAGATCAAGCCTCGACGACCCTTGGATCAGCATCACAATCCACAAATCAACACCTTACGGAGATCAAATCAGATGATCAAATTTGAGAGAGATTGTAACCCCTAAATCATTAATACAAAATATTATTTTGTACACGTGTTCTTGTCCCGTTTGTTTCAGGAAAATTTCGTGTTTACATATATATATATATATATATATATATATATATATATATATATATATAAAGATAACAACACAATAATTATGAATTGAAATAAACAAAGATCAAGTAAATGATAAGTACAGACGAAAATAAAAAAAGGGTAAAATAGGCATAAGGTGAAAAGCAAACTTACATTAATTTATTAATTTTTGAGATTTATAAGGAAGCACCAAAGTCGAAAAGAGAGACAACACTCAAACACTCAGACACTCAATAATATAGTTTACAAAGTGAAAGTTTTCTCGTCTTTTTACAACTGAGCTCGAAGGCTCTATAAATAGAAAACTAAAAGCAAATTTAAAAGCTAAGTGTCACACAGGTAGTGGAGCATCAAAACGAAGCCTACAATAATGAGTAGCATTTTCACCTTTTGCAATGACATTGACTTGGCTTCACATGGAGCATCAGAAAGCCTCTTGAAAAAAGCACATACCAACAAGTAGCTACAGGAACCATAGGACAATTATTCAAAAAGGAATAAAAGCTGACGTTTAGATTTCAGACAACATCTTATCTTCTTTTTATTCAGAGAAAAGCATTTCATGCTTTATTTCTTTGGACAGATAAGAGGACATATTCCATAGCAATAGTCCTCATTATCATCTCCATAGTCCTCGTCCCTGTTATGCTAAGATGACGTAGCTTCAGATCTCATCTCTACGTCATCCAGACCGTTCATCTCAAGGAGTTTGAGAACTTTATCTTTTAGATCTTTCTTTGAACAAGATAGGTTGGACTCGATTAAAGACTTAAGTTTTGCAATCTTTGATGATAATGATTCAGGTGGTTGATCGGAAAGGTTCAATAGCACGCTGCCTATCAGGAAAGATTCTTCTGGCCTTGAAAACGTCTGGCTTAAGATGGTCCAAGTGAAACTTATCCCACCAATGGATAAATAACTTTCTTTCAAGCTGGGGAGCGAAATCCCAAGCACCATCATCGTCGTCAATAAAATCATAGTCCCATTTCAGGATCTAAGGGAGTTCATAAAATATCATGAACCAGAGAAACAACTTCCTTTTTTAGGATAATCATCATTTTCTTTACTAAAATTGTTAAGAAAATGATCAACAATTTCTTGGGAAAAATAATCCAAATTTGGTCCCCAAACAATAAACAATGTTCTAAACCAGTTAGGAATCTCTTTCAGAGTTCTGAGACGAAACTGGATGAACCAAGTGTGGGAATAACAGATGTTTTGGAAACATAAAACTACATCCCAAGCTTTCTGGTAATCCCAGAAATTATACCCTTTTGGACTCATATCAAGACTGGAGTGTAGACCCAGATGATAGAGGTTATTTCCTCATTCTTCTAAAGAGATAACTTTTAGTATCATGATTTTTGAAAATGCAATTATGTTGTTCTTTTCACTCTTGTATCTGTGAACAACATCGGCTAATTCGGTCTTTATCAGAAGTCATAAATTTGTACCAAAATCTTGGCTTGAGAAATTGACAAATATGATCTTGGTGGTATTTTTCACCAACCTGTCTTGGTGATAACAATATATCAGAATCCTTTATGTTCATCAAAGGAATTGCCATGGTCCATCTAATAAGATTGTCAGCTACAGCCTTCTCCCTGCCTTTGTTATAAAGGAGAGCAGATGAGATTTGGTTTGGATTTTGGGAAGACGAATGAGAACCTCTCTAGATCGAGGTAGGGCCTATTCTAGCGAGAGCTAGATTCTGCTCCTTCTTTCTTTGATGTGCCCTACAAAAATTCACGAGTTAAGAAATCAGGCAAAAAGTTACCTTCACCCTTAACATGTTCAATATTAAAATCAAATGCTGACAATATCCCTTGCCATCTGGCAAAAATTTGTTTTGATGCTAAATTTTTAACTTCTTTCAACAATATATCTTTAGTAGCCTTACAGTCTACACTTATTATGAATCATTTGTTAAGAAGATCACATTCAAATTTAGTAACTGCATGGACTATGGATAAAAGTTCCTTCTTAACAGTTGAATAGTTTTTCTGGGCTGGTTTCCAGACACCAGAAGTGAAGTGAACTAAAGGCTCTTTGCCATCTTCAGTTTTTTGTTTCAAAATTCCTTCGTAGCCTTCATCAAAAGCGTCCGTTTTGCACTATTTTGAATGCTTCCGGATTTTCCAAAGCTAAGCATGGGAGTTCTTTGACCTTTTTCTTTAAAAGTCATACTGCTCGAGTTTGTTCCTCGGTCCAGGGAACAAGATTCTTCTTTAGCCTTTGATAAAGCGGCTTGCTATCTTTAGCTAGGTACTTGTAAAAGTCACGTACATTATTCAGACTACCCAAAAAATGTTGCAATTATTTTTTATCTAGAATTTCATCCAAAAATTTATCAGCAAAATTGATAGCCCTATCAATAGGCAAAATTATTCCTTTATGAATATTATGCCCTAAAAATCGAATCTTAGTTTGAAAGTGGTTCATCTTTCAAGCTGAGACTACTACCTGCATTCTTCACCACTTTCAAAAGGATATTTAGATGTTTAAAGTGTTGTTCTAATGAATTAGAATAAACCAAAACATCATCAATATAAACAATAGTAAAAGTGGAGTAAGAATTAAAGATGTCATTCATTATGTTATGAAATTCTGAAGGGGCATTCTTTAATCCAAATTGCATTATGTTCCAATCGTAGTGTCCAAATGGGACATTGAATGTAGTTTTATACCCGTCTTTTTCAGCAATTTGAATCTTCCAATCTCTAGATTTCATATCGAATTTTGAAAATATTACCGCTTGATTTAGCCTATCTGACAAATTCTTCTCATTTGGAATAGGGTACCTAATCCATCTAAGAGCTTTATTCAAAGGTTTGTAATTGATAACTAACCTGGGTGCTCCTCTCTCTAGTTCAGCGACATTTTTAACATAGAATGCTAAACAACTCCAAAGAGAGTAGCTTTTTCGAATTAACCTTTTTTCAAGAAGTTCGTTGATCTCTTTCTTACAAATCTCCATTAGTTTGTTATTCATCTAAATGGGTTGAGCCTTGATAGGAATTTCTTTTCATCAAAATCAGGCTCATATGGTAATTCGACAATATGCCTCTTGTGATCCCAAAAAGCACTTGGAATTTTAGCATAGACCTGTTTTTCAAAATCCTTTTGTATGGACTTAATCTTTTCTTTCACCATCTTCATAGTGACTTGTTCTTTAGTTATCTTAAAATGCATTTCTTCTTTCAGTGAACAAAGAAAATTTTCTTTGTTTTGAATATTCTTTTGTATGACATTTACATACTGCATTTGAGGTTCCCTAGAAAATTTGAATTTTACCTTTGTTCCTTCTACTTCAGTTTCAAGTCCGTCTTCTGAAACTTTGAACGGGTAAAGCATGCTGATAAAAGGAGTCCCCGAAAATCACAACATGGCTTAGTCCTTTAACCATAACAAAAGGGGTTTCGAAACAAACCTCATCTTAAATGACCGCGACATCTGACACCTTATACTAAATTTTCATAGGTTGATCAGTTGCACTTCGTAGACCTTGAGAAGTTTTTGAGAAGTACTATATGGGTACAACTCCTTCATTTATACAATTTAGATCTACTCCTGAATCAATGAGTGTTTCGATTGAAAACCTGAAAGTTTTATTAATAACAAAGGTAATTATAGAATACCACTTTTTAAAAACTACCTTATCTATTATCTATGCTACTAACATACTTAAGGGGACACTACTGTTCGGATCGGCAAACTGCAATTCTGGTTCATACTTAAGTGGCTTATCTTTCTTCTTTTTTATGAAGTCATCCATCAGATGTTGAAACTCACTTTCAGTTTTAGTCATATTGCCTTTACTCCAAACCTCTTCTTCAGGCGAGAAATGATAGAGTTCGAGGATTTGAACTCTATGCTTTAATCCCTTATTTTCTTATTTTGGAATTAATTTTGTGCTGCATTTAAGCTAATATGGGTTCTTTCTCAGTTATTTTTTCCAGCTATTCTATCAACAATTGTTTTGAAGTTATAGACTTTAATTGGTTGTCTTTCACTTGGCTCGGGCTTTTTCTTTTTGCCAGATCTAAATACTTTTCCAAAACTTCTCTTTATTCTAAAAGATCTTCTAGCCTATCTATTAAGTCCATAATCATACTTTCTTCTTTGGTGATAATATATAGATTTAGTTTGCAGGCACATTCATCTTCTAACTTCGTGCTGTTTTCATCCGTTGATGAGGTAAACAGCTATTCGTCCTCAAGAACTGCGACTTCATTCTCGCTTTCTTCAAAATTAGACGTATTTATCATTAATTGACATAATTGCTTCTTTATACCCTCATCTAGATTGAGATTATTAAGTTTTTCTTTCATTCGGTATTGAGGTCTCATATGTCCAACTTTTCCACACTTGTAGCAAACACGAGGTTTTTTTTTATCTAATCCTTCTCTCCCCCCTTTTTGTTTGCAAGATTGGAATTTTCGTTTACGAAATGACCAATAAGGTTTTGATGATTTATGGGGATTTTCTGGGAAATGTTTTGATTTTCCTAAAGGGTTTCTTTGAAGAAGATTGACTTTTAGTTTCAAAGCCAAATTGTTCGCAAAAATCTCCAATTTCCTTTTATCCTAAGGTTCTTTGCTTATCAAGTTGTCTTTTCAGCTTTATATCATTATAAAGTGATAATACTTTAGCACATATTTTAGAGGTAAGTTCTTCATAGGTATACCTATCATAAGGTATAACTCTTCAAAACATTTCTCTTATTCGACTTCGCACATTTTCAGTGAACATAAGAGGTAATTCAAAAAGAAACTTTTCGTTTCAGAAATCAACATTACAATCGGATCTAAGAAAGACCTTGGCATAGAAAACATCTTTATACCACTTAAAATAAGACAAAGTCAAGCATTTTAAGTTCATTAGGAGTTCTCTAGACCTACCTTGTTGTAGCTCAGTAGAGCCAACAAAATGTAGGGTAATCGTGTAGATTAAAGTATTCACCGCATCTTCTTGAGTTACTATTTGCCCATTGATTTCTCCTAACTTTGTGGCAGCAAGGATTTGTCTCTTTGCTTCTTCGCTTAGGTGAAAACCCCACCATCCACGTAGTTGACCTATAAATCCTACTATTATTGCATGTGCAATGGCGCTATCAGAATTTCCTTGCAATTTACTAGCGGATAAGAACATCATCATGTGTCTTATAGTATTATTTACTTGGTAATCTGTTTGTCCATCAATGTTCTATTCAACAATTGATCTTCCATCATATTGAACATTTTCACTCATATCATTATCTTCAAATTGGAGATCTACTGGGGTTGGCCTAGGATAATAATTATTTAGGATAGATGTTCTCGTAACCTTATGTCCTTGTCTTATCCTATTCACTTGTGGGTCTAGGGTTGACTCGTCAAATTGCTCTTGCAAATTAGCAATTTGGGTTTCAGTAATAACTGAGACATTTGGCTCTGATAATTTTATTGAACTTAACCTCTTTACCAGAGCATCAATAAAATTATCATTATTTCCAAGCTTGTAGTCTTTAAGTTCGGGAGTTGGTTTAAACATTGGTTGGTCGACCTTTTTCTTTGCTTCAGAAGAATTGGAAGATGTTCATGGTTCTCTAGGGTACCAAATTCTAAACTCGAGAGAATCATTTGTCATTAGTGAATTCTCTATTCTAGAGGCTTGTTATCCTAAAGATTGAAAGAACGGGTTAGTACAATTGTTTTACTGTATCACAGCAGCAACTCCATTTTTTTAAAGAGGCTTCTTGTCCTCCATCAAGAACCTCTCTATAAGGAAGGCAATTGTTCCTTTAGAATTGATTTGGATGGACTTTTTTTGTGGATGTATCGCTCTTTCTTCTTTTCCTTCTCTTGTTGTATAAGTCTTAAATGGATTTTCTAAAGTGCTTATACATTGAGTGTATTCAGGAAAGTTGTATTTCTTAGCACACCATTCACACCAAGGGAAAAAAATCTTGTATTAATCCCTTTTTCTATCATGAAAGTATAATAAGGTTTCTTCAGGAAAGTTTTTCTTTCTGGGTTGTAGGCTTTTTCTGGCCATTCTCTGTTTAGAGTATTCTCTTTACTGAGATAATATTTCTCAATGAAGTCTCTATTTGGTTCAAATTTTGTTGTTACACAGATGTTAGATTCAACATTGTCCTATGTAAATTTTGGTTACAAGTGTAGATTTCTAGAGTTCATAAAAGGAGTTGTGTCCAATATTCTCGACCTTATAGAAAGGGTAATGCACTTATTCTTGGGTTTTTCTAAGGCTTTCTAGGAAAGTCCTTTCATAGTCTTGCTTATACGAGCTTGTTTCGAGTGTTGTCTTCCTAAAGGAATTTGTTTTGAAAATGTTTTGCCAAAGGGAATCAACACTTCTTCGAGGACCTAAACTTAGCATGGTTAACTTGTCATTGTTAAAATGTATTTCTACATCTCCTTCATCATATTGGTTAATACAGCTAGGTTCTCGGTTTTGGATGGGTTGAGAAGGAATTGCATCTTGCAATCTCCTTCTTTCAGATAGAGTAAATTCCTTCCACCTAATCATTTTGGGTACCACAGTATGTGCCTTTTCTAAATTAGCTTGGAAAAAAACGGTTTGTCCCTTACTATCCATGACTTTGGCTCGCAGTACAATGGTATTCATAACCTTATATGATAAATCACAGCGAGATTCTGTGATCCAAGGTCCATATTATACCCTTGGGTATCCACACTTAAGGTAAAGGTCTTTAAGACTCCAAGGTCGGATAACAACACTGAGAAGTTCATGTAACAATTAAAGTAAATTGGCCCCTCACTTAAAGAAGACTCTATTAATCCCAACATGGTATTAACAAAGTTTTTGTGATGTTTATCCCTTAAACAAAGTAGAATTGAGGTATCTAACCCTGTTCTAGTTAACGGTTTCACCGTAACCTGTATTAGACCTATATGCAAATAGTTGTGACCATTTTGCATATGCTGATCTATTTGGTGTTGAGAGAGTAGTTGGAAGTCTGCACTAGCATCAGTGAAGGAAATGGTTTTTTCAACTGTTTTAAATAGTCTGATTTAAATTCAAATGTTCCCTTCTGATAAATATCACAAGTTGGGACTTTGGGGATATTCCAATTTTCTAAATCCTTTTCTATATTCAGGATGGTTACTTCTTCAACATTTTTAACCCTCATTATTCTCGAACTATTATTACTATTAGAACCACTACTGCTACCTACAGTTCTCTTACTCAAGGATCTAAGTAAACCAGTCATTAGAAGAAAGTTTCTCTACTTCTCTGTTCCCTAGGTGATGTGTTGATAGACTTACTACCTACGCCTCATACACCTCACTACGGCTTCACACGACAATCCGGCCCGCTGACAACTTCCCCACCTTAGTGAAAAGTTCTTGCAGAATATCATGATCTAATGGTATAGGTTAATTAGAAACATTAAAAAAAGAGCCCTATAACTAGCGAGTTTTGGCTCTGAAACCAAAAATGGCCCAGAGACGTCAGAGGAGTTGAAAATGTTTAATCTTGTTTAAATTTATTATTAAGTCTATACACATGCAGATAATATATATATATATATATATATATATATATATATATATATATATATATAAAGATAACAACACAATAATTATGAATTGAAATAAACAAAGATAAAATAAAGGATAAGTACAGACTGAAATAAAAAATGGTAAAATAAGCATAAGGTGAAAAGCAAACTTACATTAATTTATTAATTTTTGAGATTTAGAAGGAAGCACCAAAGTCGAAAAGAGAGACAATACTTAAACACTCAGACACTCAATAATATAGTTTACAAAGTGAAAATTTTCTCGTCCTCTTACAACTGAGCTTGGAGGCTCTATAAATAGAAAACTAAAAACAAACTCAAAAGCCAGGTGTCGCACAGGCAGCAAAGCATAAAAAAAAAAAGCAACCTACAATAATAAGAAGCATCTTCACTTTTTGCAATGACATTGACTTGGCTTCATGTGGAGCATTAGAAAGATTCTTGAAAAAAAAAACACATACCAACAAGAAGCTACTGGAACCATAGGACAATTATTCAAAAAGGAATAAAAGTTGACGTCTAGATTTCAGACAACATCTTCTCTTCTCTTTATTCAGAGAAAAGCATTTCATGTTTGATTTCTTTGGACGAATAGGAGGACATATTTCATAGCAGACGTCTTCATTATCATCTCTATAGTATTCATCCATGTTATGCTGAGACGACGCAGCTTCAGATCTCATCTCTTCATCATCTAGACCATCCAACTCAAGGATTTTAAGAACTTTATCTTTTAGATCTTTCTTTGAACAAGATGGGTTGGACTCGATTAAAGACTTAAGTTTTTCAATCTTTGATGATGATGATTCAAGGGTTGATCGAGAAGGTTCAATAGCACATTGCCTATCAGGCAAGATTCTTAAGGCCTTGAAAACGTTTGGCTTAAGATGGTCCAAGTGAAACTTATCCCACCAACATATAATGAGCCTTCTTTCAAGCTGGGGAAAGAAATTCCAAACACCATCATCGTCGTCAACATAACCATAGTCTCATTTCCAAATCCAAGGGAGTTCATAAAATATCATGAACCAGAGAAACAACATCCTTTTTTTTAGGATAATCCACGTTTTCTTTACTAAAATTGTCTAGAAAAGAATCAACAATTACTTGGGGGCAAATAATCCAAATTTGGTCCCCAAACAATAACCCATGTTCTAAACCAGTTAGGAATCTCTTTCAGAGTTCTGAGACGAAACTGGATGAACCAAGTGTGAGAATAACGGATGTTTTGGAAACATAAAACTACATCCCAAGCTTTCTGGTAATCTCTCTCTCTCTCTCTCTCTCTCTCTCCCTCCCCCCCCCATTCAGATTTGGATATGGGGCTGTCGAGGGTCTGTTGGGTAAAATTTTTGGGTGGGTTGGTGATGGGTATTTGCAGTCTAGTAGGTGTTGCAGTGGTATGCATTGGTTCAGGGGTGGGGATGGGTGCGCTTTGGGTGGTTGAATTGCAGGAGGCAGATGAAAAGGGTTAAATCTAAAAGAGTAGTTTCGGTCAAATTTATGATTCCAGATGTTGGCTTTCTTCCAGAATTCAAATACCTCATCCAAGTCAGTAGTTTGATTCCAGGAATATTAAGAGTTTGATTCCTAATTTTGGATGGAGCCCACTAATAGTTTGCATTCCAAAAATTTGGTAAACACCAGAATCACCCACGGAATAATTCGATTCCCTTTCTTCTACCTCCATTCCGAATACATAAACACACCATAATCTATTAAAAGAAGAGACACACTAATTACAACAATAGTATGCTTTTAATTATATAGCACATATATACATGAGACAAGACACAAAATAATATAATATGTACGTCGATAAAATGCGCTTATAGTACTTTTAGTATATGAGTGTATGATTATATAAAAATTATGAATAATACAATCCCAAACTAAAAAACTGATTAAAAGATGCATAAATTAGTAAATAATTATAGAATTTTAAAGTGAGTGGCAAATTACTTTGGTAGACAGGCTTTTCTTCAACCCACAATGCTTCTGTTATACTCCTTATGACATGCATAGCTTAAAATGGTAATATCGTTTATAACAAGAAAAATTATATAAGTTAAGATTTCTTTGACTGTAATATATTTTTGCTAACCTTAAAAACCATTTAGCCTACATGGTGCGCATGCCAAATAGCCAATGAGCTAACTACGTCATTCAGTTGAATGGTGGCCGTGCCAGCTTGCCGACCAAGCTTAGTCAGTGAGTAAATGAATGTGGTGGTGGTATCAAATGCAATGCTGACTTCTATATCTAAGTGAACATAGCTAAGGAAGGAACTCCTATCGGCCTCTGGGTACTAGGGTACGAAGATAAGGATGTTAGTCATTGCAAAGTTTAGGAATCGTATGTACCACGCTTGGTTGTTTCAATTGTATTTGTGAAAATATAAGTGCATCGAATCGATATCAGATTGTATGGACACAAATACTCAAATGAGATGAGTGTCTTGATGGTAAATGTGGTTCCGCATCGGAGTACCGAACTCTAAAATGCTCTTGAGAATATCCAATCATAAAATGAGTTTGGTTTTCAATTGTGCTGAACAACGTAACCTAGTAACACCTCAACTCGTCGAGAGGCTAATGAGTTGACCTCTTCCAACAAGAACTCAAAGACTCCTTGTTGATAGAGAATTGGATAAATAGTCTACCAAACTTGAGGTAGTGTTGTTAATCCAAACTAAAGGTGCTCCTCAATTGACTCTAGTGATGTTAATCCAAACTAAAAATGTCGTCGGTTGTTAACCACAGTGCTATTGATCTAAATTGAAGATGTGTTTGACGAAGTTGGGAAGGTTAGTATTTTCTTAAAGATGAAAGGGTTTCACGTAGAGCGAGAAATTGCTTAGGGCAGATTTGTTTGTCATGTTGAAAGTCCTCTTAATGTTGCAGAACCTCTCCTATTTGTAGTGGTGATTTTCGTGTTGATCTCCTTATGTCAAAGTATAGTCATATATGGACTATTAGGACTCATCTGAATCTAAACTGGCTTCCAAAGAGTCCTTCACTTATTAGGACTCGGCCATTCCCTGGGTTGGACTACTTAAAAAATGTGAACTAGGCCGAGATCTTTGCGCTGGGCTAAACCCACAATTATGTTCAGCCTAAGCCCAATGTTTTGGGTCCAAACAATTTGAATAGATAAATGCTAAGGAGTCTCTTAAATAACTCTCCATGGACTCACTGTCACCTCACAGTTTAACGTTAATTTCATTGCCACCATTACAATATATTGTGCTAAAAACATGTAGTTGAAGAGAGCCCATTGAAAGTCTGAGTCTCCTTTTAGCATTTATCATTCGAAAACAAGGGTTTCCTCCTTAGAAGAAAGGAATCATCTCTGGATCCCTTCCACCAAATCCACCAAGTCTGAAAATCCAGGCCGTTGAAATTTGATCCAACGGTTACAATTATTATAACTTTTAAATGGACTAAGGAACTTTCTGTTTGTAGCTGTTGGATAAAATTTCAACAGCCTGAATCCCTAAATTTAGTGGATTTGGTGGAAGAGATCTGACGAGGATCCCATTCTCTCCTTAGACGGATTAGTAAGGACAATCTAACAGAGCATGAGTGACCCAAATTGAAAATGGCCGACCCGGCCCGGTAGGAGCGTTTGGCAAACTGAACCCGGCGTTGTCTTCCCTTGAAGACAATTTTGAGCAAATTCCCCTCCTCCCTCCTTCCTCTTCAACAAAATGACGACTCTGTTATCTACAGCAGCTCTTCCTTCAATAACAAAGCTCAGCCTGAAGCTTCTCAATCTCAACAATGGCGGCAACCTCCATCCAAAACCTTCTCACCTTTCAGCAGGTAAACCCTAACAAAACCCTTCCTCTCCATTTCCCTTCCGATTTCTCCTTTTCCAGCTACAATTTAAATAACACAATCTTTTTATCTTGTTTTCGGGTTTGGTAGGATTCAGTTTAGATAAAAGCAACAAATTTTCATTGATTAGTTGTGCTGTAAAGAAGCAAGAGAGCACTGAAACGACCCAGAAAGTAAATGGGAAGATTACACCAAGGATAGGTGGTGGAATTGGGAGCCCATTTTTGAGTGAGGGAAGGGATGAGGATGAGAGGAATGGACCGTTTTGCCCTGGGTGTGGGGTGTTTATGCAAGATAAGGACCCAAATGTTCCTGGGTTTTATCAGAAAAGAAAGATTAATGTGTCAGAATTGTCAGATGGTGAGGAGGGTGTTGAGGGTGAATTTGAAGACTTCGAGGTCGAAGAAGAGGAGGAGGAGGAGTTTGTGGATGAAATCGAGGGAAAGTTTGTAGAAAGTGGTGAAGAAGTTAGTGAATTGGAAATGGGGGATGAGTTTGAGTGGGATTCCGATGAATTCGAAGCCAAGTTGTTGGGGGAGGAAGAAAATGATTTGGATTTGGATGGTTTTACTCCGGCGGGGGTTGGGTACGGTAACATCAAAGCGGAAACTATAGAGAAGATGAAGAAGAAGGTGCCAAAATCGGAAAAGAGGAGAATGGCTAGAGAGGCTCAGAAAGAGAAAGAAGAGGTTACAGTGTGTGCCCGATGTCATTCATTAAGAAATTATGGGCAGGTGAAGAACCAAGCAGCTGAAAACTTAATGCCTGATTTTGATTTTGATAGGTTGATCGCAACCCGGCTGATTAAACCTGCTGCGAGGGCCAATCCTGTTGTGGTTATGGTTGTTGATTGTGTTGATTTTGATGGATCATTCCCTAAGCGGGCAGCAAAGTCATTGTTTGCAGCATTAAAGGGAACTGAAAATGATCCTAATCTTAGGAAAAGACTGCCAAAGCTTGTTCTAGTGGCCACAAAGGTTGATCTCCTCCCATCACAAGTTTCTCCTGCTAGATTGGATAGATGGGTCCGCCATCGTGCTAAGGCTGGAGGAGGACCTAAACTAAGTGGGGTGTATATGGTTAGTTCTCATAAGGATTTGAATGTCAGGAATCTGTTATCCTTCCTCAAAGAATCGGCTGGCCCTCGAGGGAATGTATGGGTTATCGGGGCTCAAAATGCTGGCAAGTCCACTCTCATAAATGCACTGGCAAGGAAAGAAGGGGCAAAAGTCACAAAGCTCACAGAAGCTCCAGTTCCTGGGACAACATTAGGGATCCTGAGAGTTGGAGGGATCTTGTCAGCTATGGCAAAGTTGTTTGACACTCCAGGACTTCTGCATCCATATTTGGTGTCCATGAGATTGAATAGGGATGAACAGAAAATGGTTGAAATACGGAAGGAGCTTCGTCCTCGGACTTATAGGATAAAGGCAAGTTCTTTCTTTCCATTTTGTTGTATTCTGGACTATTTTTTTTATAAATACGCATGTATTTGTTATGTGCATTTGTTTGTTTATACATATTTGACTACAGCTACTATAGGATAAATGTTGAGACCTCTTGCAAGTGTTATGAATTTATTTTGGGCCAAATCTTGTTGAAAGTCTAATAATTGGTTATACTTAATACCAAATGAACATATTCAATAACCTATTGGGTAAAGGTCACCAATTTTCTGCAATAATTGAAGGACATGTAAACTTGACCTTATTCGTAAGCACTTACTTTTTCAGGTTTCTTGTTATAGTTGCAGATTATGAATGGTTTGTGGAGCCTCATTTGATTTTTTTTTTTTTTTTTTTTTTTTTTTTTTTTTTTTTGCTCAAATTATCTTAAAATACAAGTTTGGAGAACATGCTTATTTCTTGGCTCAAATTCCACAAAAAGGATTTTTAACAATTTAGTCGATGTCAGGATCTTTTGTTTACTTCTACAACAGATACTAGCTTATAATCTCAATTGGAGGTTATCGGTTCAATAATCTATTTAGATTCTACTTTAAAGTTGTTTTTTAATCAAAAAAGCCCTTATAATCTATCCATACATGTGTAGTTTTTCGAATCATGAGAATGGACTAATGATCAAATCTAAGTGCTACTAATCATATGTTTGATATCTGCAGGCAGGACAAACCATACATGTTGGTGGTTTACTGAGACTAGATCTTGTTCAAGCTTCTGTTGAAACAATTTATTTAACAGTTTGGGCTTCACCAAATATTTCTTTACATATGGGGAAGACAGAAAATGCTGATGAGACATGGAGGAAACATGTTGGTATTAGGTTGCAGGTAATTCTTTATCCCAGTTGGATACATCTTTGTCATTATTTTGCATTTTATCGCATAGTTCAATTCGATTTGATTCTGGATCCAAATTTTTAATGATATCATCTTGATATCTGCCAGTAATATAAAATGATCCTTACTGAAATTTTATTTTATGTATGCATTTTGTGTATGAACAATATTGAGTGTGATTCATCCTTTAAAATTTGGTCAGCAGTTATAGGAACTAGTCTTTACTCTAGAAGATGTTTGACCGGATTTTTTGGATGTGAAGAGTTGTAGCATTAATCATATTTCCGCAGAATAGACTGGTGCTCTGAATCCTTTGAATATTCTAGATTACCCTGTAGTCATCAATGGTTCCCCATCTTGGATCTGTAACATTGACCATGAATCTGATTGAACATATCTTAATATTATTGTTTGGAAATTAAACCTTCCTGTATGTTCTTAGGAAGTTTGTACTTCAATTCCTGTTCTGGCATGAGAACCAAATTTTTCCCAAATTAGGTTGGTTTGGTTGTTGAGTTGTGCTGAACCAGGCATGCAAAAAATGTTTGCAATTTTGTCAACTCCAAGGCTCTCTCACAGTTGTAGAGGAGTGTCCTCTATTAGCTGTCCAAACCAATTATTCCATGAAACGGCCCTCCTGAAGTGGTAATCACACTGACATTCGAAGATTTTTTTTTCCCCACATTTTGTAATTGCAGTCCGTGTGTTCCTGTGATACTGATATTTACGAGAGTTTGAACATAGTAAAGTCATAATTTACTTCGGTTGATAAATGTGGGATTCTTAGGTTTTTATCTTTGTCACTTCGATTGATTTGCCTAAAACTGTCAGCTTTGCAGGTTGCGTTCATTTTAGTTTCTGAGGATTTTAAATATTCCTCTTAATTCACTTAGGTTGATAAATGAACATGTCTCTTTTGGCTTTCATTGTTGTCATTTCATATACATGCATCAATGTTTGCCTTGAAAGCTTCAGTTTCCACTTGGTAATTACATTTTGGCGAACTTCAACTACATTACGGGATTAACAGTATGATCGAGTTTATTTCACAACACAACCGTTCTTTGTGTATAGGACTATAAAGAAGAAATGATTGTTTAAGTTTTGGGATAACTAATAAAAGGTCCCTCACAAAACTTTTTTTCATCGAAAAACATTTTAGACAACTTTTCTTATTATTAAGGACACTTTTTATATTATAAGGACAAAAAACAAAAAGGGAGTCGCACTTCATGAGGTTTTTGAATTAAGAAAATGTCCTTAATAATAATAAAAGATGCCCTTAAAGATAAAGAAAGTCGTCTAAGAGTTTTGAATAAAAAAAGGTTTTGTGAGGGGATTTTTATTTAATTTCCTATTGAGTTTTCTGTCTGACTGTCTTGGATTAACATTGGCATTGAAGCAAGAAGAAACTTGCAACACCTTTGCAGTTTGTCCGCTTTGGACAGAGATTCTAGTAAAAGACTTGGACTACTTGGATCTAACGGAAGACATGACACAAAACCGAGAACAATGGCGTTTTAGGATTCATATAGCCGACCTCACTTAGTGGGATAAGGCTTTGTTGTTGTTGTTGTTGATGTGGAATGTCTCTTGAAAGGTTTTGCAGTTTTACTTTTGCGAGTTGCTATGTTAATACATAATTAGTTTTATAAGACAACTGTCCAGTATCATGGAAAGGTTAAATGCACAGTAGCATCCTCAGAAACCCACCAATTAATTAACAATCAAATTTATTTCTCTAATTGGTAATCATTAATTGAAAAGCCCCTGTTAGTACTATAGTTAGTTACCTAATCTAAGTAATTAGTTTCTTTTTCCCTTTGAATGTTCAAGAAACAATGTGAAATCTCTATGTTTCATGTTCTTGCAAAATGCAACGGCTCCTTTGGTTTACTGTACTTTTACTCACTGGACCTTGCCTTATACTTCTGCAGCCTCCAATTGGCACAGACCGAGCCGCTGAGATGGGAAAATGGGAAGAGAAGGAAATCAAAGTGTCTGGAGCAAGTTGGGATGTGAATAGCATCGATATTGCAGTAGCTGGTTTAGGTTGGTTTTCATTAGGTCTTAAAGGGGAAGCAACCTTGACGCTGTGGACATATGATGGCATTGAAATTACTTTGAGAGAGCCGCTAGTTCTTGATCGGGCACCATCTCTCGAGAGACCCGGGTTTTGGCTACCGAAAGCAATATCTGAGGCAATTGGTAACCAGAGTAAACTTGAAGCTCAGAGGAAAAAGCTTCAAATGGAGAGTGCAGATTCCCTTTCCGAGGTATCCATTTGAAGAGAAGAAAAGAGAAGCTTGATTGTTCTGCCTCATTTTCGAATGGCAACATGATTCACCTCGTAGCTCTGCAAGTCAGCTTGGCGTTTAAGAGGGTTTTACGACAGCTCTTTGAGTTTAGCATTGCGTTAGGTGTTTATCTTTATAGGTGTAATACAAAATTTGTAATGTGACGTAAATGCAATGTGTATATTGAATCATTTTTAGGCGCGAGTTGAAACTATAGAGCTTTATCCAGCCAATTCCATGGCTATGAAATAGCTTTCTGCAAATTTTCAAACAAGGAAACATCACAACATATACTAGTATGTATGTGGCATATATATATGAAGTTGTGAAGGCAAGAAAAACGGATTAACTAGGGTTTTGGTTAGTAATCGAACAAGGAGACATTGTAATTAAGGGCATGTTCACTTAAAAGGAATAGAAACTAGGAATTGTAACCATTTTGATTCTTGAGTTTCATGTGTTCATTAAAATATGGGTAAGCGAACCATTTCATTCCCTAATTTTTCCTTGAGTATAACTACGAATCCTTAATCAAATACCTAAAAATTAGGAATCAGATCAACCAGAGCCTAAGGGGGGAATAGTTAATTTGATTATGTTTCCTTATTTCTCCTATGTTTTTAAGCTCTTCGATTCCTTTCTTTTCCCATTTTTGTTAAATAGACATGCCTAAGTGTAATTTTGATTTCCTATCCTTTTAGGAATCCTATTCCTTGTACACCAAAGTAGGTTTAAGCTCTCCGATTCTTTCCTTTTCCCATTTATGTTAGGAATCCTAATCCTTGCACACCAAGGTAGGTTTGTGATGTATATGTGAAGCAGTTAACCATGAATAAAATCAACCATTCAATTCATAACTCTTCACTCCACCACAAGGCCAATTCCCTCCCTCTCCCTCTCTCTCTCTAACACAGCCAGCCATGAGCCAACTGCTCCTTAATGCATTTGCAACAACAGGAGATCCATTTGAAAATCTTCTCATCTACTCTGCTAACATTTCTCAATTCCAAGTACTGGAGATTATTGGAGAAGGATTAAAAATATCCTGATTCCAGTTCATTGATAGAGAGCGCAAAGATGGAGAACGAAAGATGCTACATGGCACTAAAACATACTGGTGTCACTGTGAGAAACGAAAATCAAGCTCTTCAAAATTACACCTTAAAGCATTACAAATCCACATCAGTACTCGAAATTAATCATCACAAAGCTTCTTCACTGTTTCAGTTTTGAAGAAACTCCACCTGATGTGGAAGCGTTGAATCCTATTATGACCACGATCAAGCAGATATCCATCTAAAGAGCTCAGCGGCCTCGCTAGATACTGGTTGGTTTGTCCTTTTGGACTGTTAATTGAACCAAAATCCACAACTGGAACTGATAGATGAAATTGTCTGCATCTTTTGGACACAGCGCCCACTCGAGTGAGGTCTTTATAATCTAGGGAGGAAGGAATATGATGAGCAAATAGATAAAAGTGTTTAGGGTTTGAATTGTATGTTTATTCTTCTCTCTAGGAGGTAAATATATAGTTGTACAATATCCCATATAACAGGAAATAAGAATCTCAATTATACAAGGAGTAAATTATAGGATTACATTCCTAAACTAAATGGTTGACTCACGCCAACACTCCCCCTCAAGTTGGTGCATAGATGTCTTCTAAGCCCAACTTGTCAAGTGAGTCTTGAAACACCCTTTGCTGAAACCGCATGAGTTAATACATCTGCTAATTGTTCTTCAGACCTCACGTATGTAATATCAATCAATTTGACATCTAACTTCTCTTTGATCAAGTGTCTATCTACCTCCACATGCTTTGTACGTTCATGCTGAACGGGATTATTGGCTATTTCTCTTGCAGTTTGATTGTCGCAATATAATAACATAACTCCCTGAGGCTTGAACCCAATCTCAGTGAGAAGAATCATGAGCCATAACAATTCACAAATTCCATGTGCCATCCCTCTGTACTCTGCTTCGGCCGTGGATCTAGCCACTACATTTTGCTTCTTGCTTCTCCAAGTTACCAGATTTCCTGCTACGAATGTGAAGTAGCCTGATGTGGAGTGACAATTAGTAATGTTTCCCGCCCAGTCAGCATCAGTATACCCATTTACCTCCATATGTCCATGCTTCCTGAAGATCAGTCCTCTACCCGGTGTATCTTTCAGATAACTCAGTATACGCATCACTGCTGCCATGTGATCCTCACTAGGAGCATGCATGAACTGACTTACAACACTAACTGCATACGCAATATCCGGACGTGTAAGTGATAGGTAAATCAACCATCCTACCAATCTCTGATATCTTTCTTCATTGGTAGGGACTTGATCCTGGTATATCGCCAGGTGATGATTCTGCACAATGGGGGTTTCAACTGGTTTACAAGCCAACATTCCAGTTTCAGAGAGAAGATCAAGAACATACTTCCGCTAAGATAAGTAAATATCATCACGAGAACGAACAACTTCAATGCCCAAGAAGTATTCCAAGCCTCCTAGATCCTTCATCTCAAATTCTGATGAAAGATACCCCTGCAGCCTTTTTATCTCTTCTGTGTCATCACTAGTAACTACCATATCATCCACATAGATAATCAACAAAGTAACTTTACCTCCCATGTGTTTGATGAACAGGGTGTGGTCCGTATTTCCCAGTCTATAGTCGTACTTTTTCATTGCTTAAGTAAACCTTCCAAACCATGCTCTGGGTGATTGTTTGAGTCTGTAGAGAGCCTTTCGGAGTCTACATACTTTCCTTGCTTCATTCGGTGTTTCATATCATGGTGGAAGATTCATGTATACTTCTTCTTCTAGATCTCCATGTAAGAAAGCATTCTATACATCGAACTATTTCAAAGGCTAGTCCAGGTTAGCTGCCAAAGATAAAAGGACTCGAATAGTATTCATTTTTGTGATCGGAGCAAACGTTTCTTGGTAGTCAACCCCACATGTTTGTGTGTACCCTTTAGCTACCAATCTTGCCTTGTATCTGGCAATGGATCCATCCGCCTTGTGCTTTATGGTGAACACCCACTTACATCCCACTGGTCTTTTCCCTTGTGGTAGTGACACTACATTCCACGTTCCGTTTCTTTGTAAGGCTTCCATTTCTACCCCCATGGCTTCTACCCAACGGGGATCTCGCAAAACCTTGAATCCCCGCCATATTCACCATGGCTTGGTACTTGGGTGATAGTCGATGAGTGGACACATATTGTGCAATTGCATATCTCACTTTTCCTTCCGGAGAAAACCTGTCAGGTGGTTTCCCACGGTTTTGCCTAGGAGGTAAAGTATAGGAATTTTCAACAATATCTGGAGTATGAGAACGTACCTCTTGGATATCCACGAAGACATGAGCGTGTACTAGTGGAGGAGAATGAGGGTTATTTTTTGTTTGCATAATCTCAGTATCACTCACGGCATTACCTTCTACTGAATCCATAAATGGTGTAGGCCTACTATTCGACGCTACATGAGCTATCTCTTGGTCAGGGGTTTCACAGTCAAGATCCACTGGGCTTTGGCTTGTTGTATCACGACCTTCTGGTAAGGCACGATCAGGTGGGTTGCTCATAACACCTAAGTCTTCAGTCTCGGTCTCACCTGTACTACTAGGACCATGCTAACTGTCTCGTTCATGTGGAACATCAAACCAACTGTAGTCTTCATCTTTACTATTCAACTCCCCCTGAAGAGTACCATGGGTTTGATCAAAGATGAAAAACATCTCGGTTTCGGAAAACGTGACATCATAGAAATGCTTAGTAGGTGAATGGTAACATCGATATCCCTTCTGTTGGCTATTAAATCCCAAAAATACAAAACGAACAGCACATGGATCTAATTTACTCCGTTGATTCTTGTGAAGATGCACATAAGCCACACATCCAAATATGCCAGGTGATAAGTGAAGAGAAGATGGTAGAGTGACATAATCCGTCAAGACTTCCATGGGAGTTCGGAAGTTGTGAACTCGAGATGGCATTCGATTAAGAAGATAAATGGAATACGTAACTGCATCCGCCCAATAGGCATGAGGAGCATGAGCCCCAATTAGAAGAGCCCGTGTAGTTTCCAAGATATGTTTGTTCTTATGTTCTGCCACACCATTTTGTTGAGGAGTTTGAGGACAGGTAGTCTCGTGAAGTATGCCATGCTCTACGAAAATTGTGATAGTTCAGAATTAAGATATTCTCCACCATTGTCAGATCTCAGGACTTTGATAGGAAGAGAAAATTGATTTCCAATCATCCGATAAAACTGTTGGAAAATTTGCCCAACGTCACTCTTCTGTTTCATGGTATAGAGCCAAGTCATTCTGGTGCAATTCTACAAAGGTAACAAACCACGGAATACCGTGGCGCGTCGCTATTGGTGAAGAACCCCATACATCGGAATGAATTAACTCAAAGGGCACTGATCTTTTATTAAGGCTCAAATGATAAGAAGTACGATTAATTTTTGCAAGAATGCAATCCTGACACTAAAAATCAGAGTCTAAAATGCTATTAAATAAAGATTAAAGTAATTTTCTTAAATAACCAAAAGATGCATGTCCTAGTCAACGATGTCATAACCAGATTCTCTTAACCTTGTTGTTGTGACCACTGCTCACTTGGTTGACTCGGCCCGGTACCACTTCATCCACATAATATAACCCTCTCCTCTTAGTACCACACACAATGATCGCCCGTGTCTGGTTATCCTATAGTAGGCAAAAAGTGGGAAACATGAGTACAACACAATCTAATTGTTCCGTAACTTGACCAACAGAAAGTAAATGATTCGACAATGAAGGAACAAGAAGTGTTATGTAGAGATAGAGAGGGAGTAAGTGCGATGGAACCCGATCCTGTAACTAGAGCAATTTTACCGTTTGCTGTGATAACATTCTCCTTGGGTGGCATGGTTAAGTAGTGAAACAAGGACTCATCATATGTCATATGGTATGTAGCCCCAAAGTCAATTATCCAGCCAGAATCTCGTTTAGTGGATGATGTGAATGCAGTGCCAATTTTACTTGGGTCGTCATAACCATCATCCATTAAAATATGTTTGATTAAAGATGACATTAGGCTCGTATCCTTACTCGGTGCAGCGGTTGATTTTGCTTCTGGACCATGGATTGAGACATTTGTCCTGGGCCCAGTTTGGCCCACTGCAATAGCAGTTCTTCCAGTTCCAGCAGCGTCATCCTCTGGTTCGGGTTTGGGCCAATTTTGGCATGTTGCCACAGCAGCCATTCCAGGTATTGTCTTCCCTAGTTTGTCAAGGCCCGAGGCATGGACCTCCATCATCTTCGACCAACCTTTGAAATTCGAGTTGCTCAATCGAAACCCGAATGGGAGGTCGTTGATGTTGGTAGAATCACTTTGAATAGACATGGTTTGCAAGGGAAAAATCTCACTGATTTTCTTGTCTTTTGCCATTGCGTGGACTTGTATTTGTTGGTTTTTATTGCAGCTTTGTTGTTTCCAAAGCTACAAAGGTTAGGTTTCTGGGTTCTAGATTTTTTCGAACACCAGGGTTTATGATTTTACAGCTTTGAGTGTTTCTAGGGTTTATGGGAAGAGCTACTAGAGATAATCCTTCCTGCAACCAAATTAAAGCAACGGTTTATCATAACTACATACACCGATTGTCCAATTAAACTAAATTTTTGAAGCTAAACAGGACGCCCCCTAATTAAATTCAAACAAAGGCATATCATCAAACACTTTCCAGGCACATTCACAAAACTTTAAGGCAAAATCAACAAGACTAACAATTTCCAATTACACAAAAATCGAATTTGAAATTTGAGTTTTCAAGAAATCGCATGTTCTGCAAACAAATCACTTACAGGTGGTAATAGCTTTTGGCAAAAAATCTTTTAATGTAGCTGGAAGAGAAAATAGATGAGTGTAGAGTGATTACTTGCCACACAAGGCATTTAATGGGAAGTACTCATATGGTTTATGGTTATTTTAATATTTTTATAGAAAACAAGTTTTGTGAAGGGGTCAGCTTCGAAATCCAACATTATAATCCATAAACCTTAAATTTATATTTAACCGTTGATTGTCATTTACGCTTTATTCTTCTTACTAAATTTCATTTTTAAAATTTTCTTTCTTGAAAACATGATCATCTAACAGATGTAAGAAGATGAACGGTTCAGATCTTTAATATCACGTTTTGATATTTACGGTTAACTGAAATATGAGTCGATGTCATATAGTTTGTAGAAACTTTATAAACATCAAGCAATATTTTCACTAACCGTAAAACTCTAAACATAATATCAACGATCCAAACAGTTCATCTTCTTACATCCTCTAATAGATCATGTTTTCAAAAAAGAAAATCTGAAGGAAAAAAAAAACAAAACAAAATTTGATGAGAAAAATGAAGCATAAATGTAAACAAAAATCAACGGTTAAATTTTGATCTATAATTTTTATGATTATAGTGGCGAATTTCGAAGTTAAGCTCTTCACGAAAGTTGTAAAGCTTGTTATTACGAGCGTTTATATATTTTTTTCTATATTTTTTTACACTTGTACATTAATTAAAAAACCATTAAAGACTTTACTTAAATAACAGCCGTAAGATAAATGAGAGTAAATTTGTACCGTTGGATTATATTTCACTTATACTATTAGAACTTTTTTGGACAAAAAAAACCCTTATTTTCCAATATTTTCCAATTTACCATCTGATCAAAACAAAAACCCTAATCCCTTTCTCTTTCCCCACTCTCGTAACCCTCTCTCCCGACCCTCTATCTGTTCTTCCTAGCCCCTCCCTCCCGCGGCCCCGCCTTATGTTCTTCCTATAGTCTCTCTCAATATCTCTTTTCTCCTCCATCGTGCAGTGGACGCCTGGACAAAATCATTCTTGTCATTTTTGCTCTGGTCGTCTCTACATCTCTGCATTCTCCATAATCCACTCCAGGTTCGATTTTGCCTCTTAATTTGGCTATTTACTTGGATGAAAAATATGTAAGACTTTGGCTATTTCGTGAATAAGTTATGTTACTGCTACCATAGAAACTATTCCTGATGATTCCAAGTACAATACATCATGAAAATGAGTCAGGTGAGTTTCTCCGTCCACTTCTACTTCCAGGCAAGCCACCATGATTTCAAGATGGCTTTTGCTATGCTGCATATGGATATATACTTTGTTTTCTTCCTCACTGATCACTCATCTAAAACAAGTGTAATAAATACAAAAGATCACACTACCTCTTATTTATCGTCTACGCAAATCAAAATTAAACCTAAAAGCGCCTAAATATAAGAACGCGTTGTGAGCGGGAATGAACCAATTTCACACGTGATGTCAGAGCATAAGTAAAGTACAATAGAGTGGATTGAGAATCATACCATCGAAAATAATCTCTAATACCAAGATTTTCCATGAATTCTCGTCGATAAGAAAGCTCAACTATTAAAACCTGGATGAGCAAAAAACAAGGGTGAGTGAGCCTAAAAATAAAGTTTTATAAAAACCTTCCTGAAAATATTGTAACCTCTCGCCGTAAAACAAGTATTGTTTCCAAAATATACTTACTACGTATAGTATAAAAATATTTATCGTAACCTGCAAAATCTCAAGAATTCATTACAACATAATATCTCGTAACTAAGGGCAAAACATCCAAAATCACAAAATCTCAATAGTAATATAAGTAAAATCAGGTGCTCATTAATCTATGTTGTCACACAAGTCAAAGTCGCCTAATACGATTTATACGATTGAACTGATGCTCATCAATATATGCTAGCACACGAGTCGAAATTGTCTAATGCGACCTGTATGACAGGACTGGGTGTAATTATAATATACACTCTAGTACTACAATCACGTGAAGACTGGCGCTATTTGCAGTCACCTACGAGTCGGAGTTGCCTAATGCAACATGTACGACAAGACTGGCACCTACAATGGATCCAAAGTGAGTGTACGGTGCGATGTGCACATACACGTGAAAGCCTAGCCCTAACCCAAGTGAGTATTAACACTGATGCAGAAAATGATGAGCAGATAATATAAATGTAGTCATGCCATAGTGACTTGATAACTCTAGTCAACATCACATTATTCATGAACATAAATATAATTAAGGTATCCCCTTATAGTAAACTTACATGAGCATCCTGTAGGATTATTTCATATTTTCCCAACCATAAGGCATTTCTTATAAACGTCATTTTAATCATGGCAATCGTGTAGAGAATTTATTTATAAATGTATATATGGAAACTAACCATATATATGGGTTTTTATCACAAATAGTCCCTAAAATTGACCCATCCCATCAAGAGGGTCCCTGAAATTGAAAATCGATCAATGTAGTCCCTGAAATTGAATGTCGCAAATCAATGTGGTCATTCCATCACAATTTCGTCAAAAATTCTGTTAAGTGCTGATGTTTTAAGTAATTGGGTCCCACAAGTCTAATTAAATATTATTATATAAATTAAAAATATTTAAATAATACAAAATAATTTTTATTTCTATATAATTATAAACTTAAAAAAAACAAAAGAAGATAAACTTAAAAAAAAACAAAAGAAGATTACTGTTTATCTTCTTCCCCACCCCATCCGAGCAACACCCAGCTCCCACCCCACCCCGTCGCATCGACAACACCAGACAGGTTTCAATTCGGATTATTGGCGCCGGCAAGCGCGAAATGCTATCAATTTGGAGGTATGTTGTGGCAGCTGCTGTGGTTACCCCGTCAACTGATCTACTCACTCAGGTTCTTCTGGCAGCACCCCTCCTCGGTCTTTACTTAGGGGGTGCCTGGGTGGTTAAACTTACTGGCCGGTGAACCCTATTAAAAGCATGAAATTCATTTGCAGTATCACACATACAGTGTTTGTAAGGATCTTTACATTTGCAACGTGGAACATAAATGTGATCTTATATAGAACGAGGGTGGATTCTAAACTTGAATTCAAATGTCGAAACAAGATATATTTTCTTCTCGAAAACAAAGACTTACAAAGCTCTGCAAAATCAATTTCATCTCTCACTCTCTCGCCTAACTGTTCAAATCAATATTCTGCACACTGGTTTCTAAATCAACAGTATTAGGAGAGGGTTGTGGAATAGATTGCAAGTGGTGGATGGGTTTGATTCAACGGAAAAAATGGCGTAAAATGGCGGAGTGTGTCGGTTTGGGTGTGCGGGTGCACAGACCGACGGAACGGCTGGGAAGGTTCTTTCTCTTTTTTTTTTTTTGCTGCTTAATTGCTGACTCCCTCCTCTCTAATTGGACCTTAAGCATTAATCTATATATTGGTCCTTCAAGTTTATAATTATATAGAAATAATTTTTTATTATTATTATTTAAATATTTTTAATTTATATAATAATATTTAATTAGACTTGTAGGACCCAATTACTTGACACATCAGCACTTAACAGAATTTTTGACAGAATTGTGATGAAATGACCACATTGATTTGCGGCATTCAATTTCAGGGACTACATTGATTGATTTTCAATTTCAGGGATCATCTTGATGGAATTGGTAAATTTCAGGGACCATTTGTGATAAAAACCTTATATATATCAAAGAAAAGACCCACTCACAAATCATGTCGTTAAGTCGAACCCGCCTCGTAGCATCAAGATCCTTGCTATACGTTTCACTTAGAAACGAAACCATTTATGCAAATACGTGACGTACTAACGTATAAACTCATTTTTGTACAACGTACGGCTAATAAAGAAGCTATTTTAAAACGATCAAATTTCAAAAAACGGAGGGCGGATTCAGGTCCAGCACATCAAGAAACCTAAGGAGGGACCTCGGGTTCCTCCCAGCGCCGCCGCATGCGACACAACAAGGTGGCTGCACAGGCAGCCACGTGCCGCACGTGCCCACGTGCTTGTAAGTACGTACATACTCGCCTTCCTCTCGAGTTCCTGCAATTTTGCAAAGTTTTTGCCCAACTTCCAGAGCTTCAAACGAGCTCATTTCTTAACCAAAATCAATGATTCAAACTCCATAATGAAGTAGGACATGCAGGGAATAGACTATACTAGATCGGGACTGAGACGCGGTCGGATTCGGCCAAAAAATTGATCTAAAAATGGTCTGATGGCCACGGTTCATTTTCCAGAAATCTAGGGAAATTCTTCCCTGAGATGTGTTCAAGCGAAGATTTCTCCAGAGATGGCTCATCGACTCTCAACACAGCTCCCCAAGAGATTGGCACTTTGGAAGTGTAGTCAGGCTCTTGCTTGCTGATGTGTTGCAAGAAGAAGACAGAGTTAGTTTTGAAATGTATCGTTGTGGGGCCTTAGGTGTAGACCTTGAGGCTCGTAATGAAAACTAACCAAGTGCTAGGCATGCCACTACTATCTCAGTATAGCAGATGTAGAACAAAATTGTGTTTAGTTGATTACTTGCATCCCAAGTTACTCGGACTTCTTGTTATCAAAGGATTGTCGTCGATAGGTTAAGTCCACATTAAGTTCTTTTTCTTACCTTGTGACCAAGGACTTTCAATTCATAGTCTTGTATATTCGAATGAGGGGAGTCCAGATCCCTTACGTCATTTGTTTGGTTCTTGATTGGTTTTAAATGAAAGCATATCCATTAAGCTGACCATATCCAGATGCAAATGACTCTTAAAGTAGGAAAACATATGGATATGACTTGAATAAATGCTGGATAATACATTAAGCAGTAGATCTATTATCTTAGAAAACACACAAAGAACTTTAAGTAAGATTTCACCTTGTCGGGCAAGGTTGAACTTCTTGCAATCACTTCTCTTTGAGTTTACATAGGTTTCTATGCTAAAAAAGGATGGATGGTAAATCAGTTTACACAAGGGAATCGATACTATGCCACTAGGGGTGATAGCAAAGCTTCAAACTAGACAAAAGATAGCTTTTGTGAGGGAGATATCCTGAAAATGACTGAGATCTGGGCTGATTACAGCTTTTTGATGCAAATCTGGCTTGAGAGCAAAGTTTATATGTTTGTTTGTTTGATTGGTTGAGTGTCCTTGTCTTTAGGGCTTCTTCCTCCTTTTATAGGCAGATTAGCCCGACTGCAATGACTTTGCTCTTGCCCGAAAGCACTTGGAGGGCAGTGAGTCATCAACATTTTACTTGTATTGCCATTAAGCTGACCATATCCAGATGCAAATGACTCTTAAAGTAGGAAAACATATGGATATGACTTGAATACATGCTGGAGAATACATTAAGCAGTAGATATATTATCTTAGAAAACACACAAAGAACTTTAAGCAAGATTTCACCTTGTCGGGCAAGGTTGAACTTCTTGCAATCACTTCTCTTTGAGTTTACATAGGTTTCTACGCTAAAAAGGGATGGATGGTAAATCAGTTTACACAAGAGAATCGATACTATGCCACTAGGGGTGACAGCAAAGCTTCAAACTAGACAAAAGATAGCTTTTGTGAGGGAGATATCCTGAAAAATGACTGAGATCTGGGCTAATTACAGCTTTTGGATGCAAATCTGGCTTGAGAGCAGAGTTTATATGTTTGTTTGTTTGATTTGTTGAGTGTCCTTGTCTTTAGGGCCTCTTCCTCCTTTTATAGGTAGATGAGCCCGATTACAGTGACTTTGCTCTTGCCCGAAAGCACTTGGAGGGCAGTAAGTCATCAACTTTTTACTTGTATTGCCACTTAAAAGTGTTTTTTGGCTGATTGTAAGTTAGTCCCCATCACTTGACATTCAAATCATAGGCACATGGCATATGCATTAATGGGAAGACGTCAATTTGTCTATGGGCTTGATGTGTGGGCCTCGGCCAAGTCTCCCTTTAATTGGTATCTCTGGGCTTCCACATACTTGCAGCCCAATGTTCAAATATTAACCCAAATAAGATGAAATATATATTAAATCACCCACAAATCTCTTATTTAAGGTTAAAAACATCTCCAGGAGTTCAAAATAAGAAGGATTCGAGGTTGGGGAATTCCAAACTTACCTTGGTGGTGCACGGTGGAAGGTGGCCGTGAAAAATGGCAAGTGAGGGTGATGAGGGTTGCTCGCCGCGAGGATGATGGTGGTTGCATGTTTTTCCACCATGAAATGGCGGTGATGGTCACGATGGTTAGCTTACTGCTTTTATCCAATGATTGCAGCAAGGGAGTTCGAGATGGAGAGCCTAAGAGTGTGAGAGAGAGTCTAGGTTAGAAAGAGAAAATATAGAGGTTGGGTGGTGGCCTTGAAGGGTGGTTTAGTTTGGTGTGGTTGAGCATTTCCCGTGGAGCTCACTGGAGTGCAATGGTGATGATGGATTGGTGTTGTACGACCCCATTTTTCTTTTACAAAGAGAAGAGAGGGATAACTAGAGGGAAAGAGAAGGGAGTTAGAGATATAAGAGATGAGAGGGAGGGCTATGACCAATGAGTAGACAGCCAGAAAAATGGGAGACACGGAAGAAGGGAAGAGCATAGGGTGTGGGCCCCACGGGCCGAAAATAAATTATTAAAATATTTAATTTATCAAATCAGAAAATAATTAAATAATAATATAATAATATAATAATTTCAAAATAAATGTATAAAGTATAAAATAGTAATTTTTCACAAAAGTATTTCTCGGATTCGTAGTTCCGTAAAATTTTCATTGTAACTCCAATCTTGATTCCGCTTGCGCCTTCGTGTTCGTATTGTCGAGTACTACACAAATACACTAAAATAATGAGTTATACGTCTCTCTAACCGTTGGTCAATGAAAGTCAAAATCTTTGCATGTAGGGCATTTTCGTCAATTCACGTCTTTAAAATTTATAAAATCGTAAAATTAAGGACAAGTTGTCACAGAGCATCTAAAGAAATATCGACTTTTTCCAAGCTCAATAATTGTCCCAGATTTTGGTTATTACTCAAAACGCCATTCCACTTCAAACTTTTAAATTGGGAGCAAAAATCTTCAATGATTGTGCAGACTGAAATTATATCTAGATTTTCAAGTTTCTCACCAGATATATTAAATTTGGAGTTGTAGCAATAAAACTTATTTGAAGCAGAAAAGGATTCTAGAGACGAACTTTCCACAGTGATACTTCATATACATGCAATAGAACCAAGATGTAGTTGCTTAATGCATTTGCAACAACATGATATTTTTTAGTCTTTAATTGATATGTTTAAGCAATGAATGAGCATTAAATTAAACCTATTGGTGACACGTCATATGATTTGCAAATTTGATCAACATATTACTCTTTGTTGGAGATTAGACTTGCAATAGCGGAGCTAGGAATTTTTTATCGGGTAGGCTAGCTTAAAAATTTAAATCTTTATAAATGAAGAAACTTGATACCGTATTTTTCATAGTATCAGCTAGCTTAAAAAATTTCACAAGGTGAGCCAAAAAATTTTGTAATTAAACAAATACGTGTTAAAATTAAACAAATCCAAACTTGTACATGTACAAGAAGCAATGAGAAAAATAATGTAAGAAAAAGAGATGGTTTGCAAACTGTATTATATAATTTTATATAGTTAAACCTAGAGAATTCGAATTAGTGACTAAATATTTGGTGGACTACATTCGAAAATCAATCAAAATTACATGTAAAATTTTATTTTTCACTGCAAGCTACCTGGGCTACAGCCCAAGGCAGCCCTTAACTTGGCTCCACCAGTGTAGACTTGAATTGGAACGAATGTTTAAAAACTACAACCCACATAGCTACTAGCTAGTAATTAAAAAGAAATTAATAACCAAATAGGAATTCGTAAAAATTGAAAAAGAATAAACATATACATATGGCATTTCAAACTCAACACCTCTAGTTGGAAAGGAAAAAAACACACATATTGGAAAGGAAAAAAACACACATAGTGTTTCAAATTCGGGATCTCCTTGTTAATTTTAAACAACATAAATCACCACTTATGGTCAAACTTATTTATCATTTGGCCAAACTTTATAAATTTGTACTCTAATGAAAAGAAATTTGTAAAAAATGGAAAGTAAATAAACACACATGTGTTTTGAACCCAAGACATCCTCATTAATTTCAAACAACAAAAACCACCAATTCTAGTCAAGGTATAAAATATCGATGATATCGGAAATATCGGTAGTCCAAAAACACGGAAATATCAAGGGAAATATCAGGATATTATCGATATCGATAAAAATAATATGGAAACCACGGAAATTGTAAGAAAAACTTGGAAATTTTTATTGAAACTTTGCATGATGTTTATTTAGTCAATTATCTATTAGTTTTTCACAAAAAATTGGAAGGAAATGCATTGCATGATGGATTTAACTAATTTAAGTTGATTATATAGCGAGCTGGCAAACATTGTGAGTGTAGAAAATATGTAGTAACTAATGAAAGAAGTTTTAAACACACCATAATCATTTATATATAATGAATTAGTACAATATTTTACACTTTATACATTGCATGGTAAGATACATGAGTGACTTAGTACCAAGGTTCTAAAAAACGCTAGGCGCTAGTCGGGCGACGGGCTAGCGCCTAGTGCCTAGGCGGGATCTAGGCGGGCGCATAGGCGGCCTAGGCGAATTTAGGTAAATTTCTTATATATTTTGATGAATTAATTAAATTTACTATATCAAATGTAAATAATTATTGACTAATATGTTATTTCTTATAGAAGAATGTTTTATGTACATATATAATATGCTTGCCCTGAAAAAAAAAAAACAAAATATTATCTAAATAATTTATAATGTATATAACATTTATATATATATATATATCTTAAACTTTTAAAAATATAAAAAAACCCACATAATGGGTGGTCTTCATTATTAAAACCATCACACCTCACCCGTCCACCACCTTGTGTCCATGGCTTCAACATAAAATATATATTTGAGATCCCAGTCCATCAAAACCACATCACCCGTCCATCACTTTGGGTCCATGGCTTCAATATAAAATATATATATATATATTTTTTTTTTGGACAAAAGCTTCAATATAAAATATATATTTAAGATTCTTCCCAGTCCATCAAAACCATCAACGCCCATGGTTTTGACAATTAAAACCATCAGCTTTTCCCTTATTTGAGATCCCAGTCCTCAAACTCCTCGCCCTCACATATTGAAATGTTTCAGACTTTCAGTCTCTCTCTCTCTTCGCTCTCTTCTCCTCTCCTCTTCGTAGACGAGCTTCAGAACATACCACAGATTGAAATGTTTAATTCTCTCTCTCTCTCTCTCTCTCTCTCTCTCTCTCTCTCTCTCTCTTTTCACACTCTCTTCCCTCATCTTCACAGAGAAGAGTTGCAGAAATTCGCCGGTAATCTTTCTATCCATCTCTCTTCGCACTTTCTCTTCCCTCATATCCGTTGTGAAATTTGCTGCAACTCTCCTTCCCGGAGCACAGACACACCACACCCACACCCCACCGTGACCTCGGCGACGAAGGAGCCTCAGCGATATTATCGATAGTAACAATAATATCACGATATTTTGACGATAATCACGTGGATATGTGTAGAAATATCGGACTCTCAAAAAAACGATAATATCGGCGAAATATAACCGATATTATCGATATTTAAGACATTGATTCTAGTTAACTTAATTTGTTATTTAACCAATTTTTTTTTAAAAATAACAATTATACTCTTATGAAAACATATATGAATATACCACTCTAATAATTTTGGTGCCCCCAATTTTTTGGGGCCCAGACGGTCACCCAGCTCACATTTGGCATGGGCCAGCCCTGTTCGTGGGTTAGGTCTCGCATAAAAGAGTACCACATTGGTGAAATGATAAACCTTGTAAGGGCTTATAAAAGGTTGGGTTACTCCTCATATTACCAATTGGTTTTATAGTAAAACCTCAACTTCTTCATGGTATCAAAGCAAGTTGCCCCACGTGTGAAGTCAAACGGTCACATGCACTCCAAGTCACCCGGTTGTGTTGTCCACATGTTAGGCTTTGAAAATGCATTACACGTGAGGGGGCGTGTTAAAAATGAATCCCACTTTGATGGGAGGAGGGACTTTGCATGGGCTTATAATAAGTAAGTTGGGCTACTTTCCATATTGCCAATTGGTTTTATGGTGGAACCTCAATCTTCATTCATGGTATTAAAGCAGGTTGCCCCATGTGTGAAGCCCAACGGTCACACGTGCTTGAAATTCACAACACGTGAGGGAACGTGTGGGAATGTGAAGGTAAAAGAGTCCGACCATCACATTGGTGAAGGTAAAAGAGTCTCACATTGGTGAAAGAAGAAACCTTGCAAGGGCTTATAAGAGGTTAAGCTACTCCCATATTGCCAATTGATTTTATAGTATAACATATTAACTCTAGTTAGTGTCTAATGTCGATAACAAAAGTAGCAATACTGTACTATGTCCTACATTGTAATCAACTTATTGGAAAGTAATTGATCATGTACTTGTAGTTAGGAAGCTTAAGAATCAGAGATGCTTGGGGGATTCTAGGTATACATTCATCTTGATCAAACATGTTCCTTCAACAGAATTGAAATTTTCTTCATTGGGGATAGTGCAGTAGATATCTTTCTACAAAGATTGTGCATGTGAAAGCTGATAGGAATCTACTTTCTATCCACAAGCTCTGTCGTTGCTTCCAGGATGAAGACTACTCTTATAATCCTATTGGTTTAAGGTTTAGGGTTTACGATTTTGAAAGGCAATATCGGGCCCGACGCATTGGTTCAATAGGGTAGGACCAAAATGTTGTCGTGAGCATTAGAAGCCTAACCCAATTGGGTTTCCTAGTTAACTTTGTATTAGGGTTTCCTACGATTGTATAATTACCATATACAGTCTCTTGTAAATTCTTTATATTTGCCTCCAAAACGGTGTGGAATAATATACAAAAATCTCACACTTTTAGCACAAAAGTCAACAGATCGCAAGTCAAACGACTAGGCTGACTTGGTAGTAAAAGTTTTTTATTCTGTTTAGAGTACTGTATACAGATATTTATAGATATATATATACAGATATTTATATATATATATATACACACACACACACACATTCATTAATTTTATTTACTGGAGTGTTATCTTTGGGAAAGAGATCATCTCCGGATCTTTCCCCCAAAGCCAAGGGATCAAGTGATTAGGGTATTTGAAATTTGGTCAACAACAACAACAACAACAACAAAGCCTTTTCCCACTAAGTGGGGTCGGCTATATGAATCCTAGAACGCCATTGCGCTCGGTTTTGTGTCATGTCCTCCGTTAGATCCAAGTACTCTAAGTCTTTTCTTAGGGTCTCTTCCAAAGTTTTCCTAGGTCTTCCTCTACCCCTTAGGCCCTGAACCTCTATCCCGTGGTCACATCTTCGAACCGGAGCGTCAGTAAGCCTTCTTTGCACATGTCCAAACCACCGTAACCGATTTTCTCTCCTCTTTCCTTCAATTTCGGCTACTCCTACTTTACCTCAGATATCCTCATTCCTAATCTTATCCTTTCTCGTGTGCCCACACATCCAACGAAGCATCCTCATCTGCACTACACCTACGTGTTGATGCTTCACCGCCCAACATTCTATGCCATACAGTATTGCCGGCCTTATTGTCATCCTATAAAATTTTCCCTTGAGCTTCAGTGGCCTACGACGGTCACACAACATGCCGGATGCACTCTTCCACTTCATCCATCCAGCTTGTATTCTATGGTTGAGATCTCCATCAAATTCTCCGTTCTTTTGCAAGATAGATCCTAGGTAGCGAAAACAGTCGCTCTTTGGTATTTCCTGATCTCCGATCCTCACCCCTAACTCATTTTGGCCTCCGTTTGCACTGAACTTGCACTCCATATATTCTGTCTTTGATCGGCTTAGGCGAAGACCTTTAGATTCCAACACTTCTCTCCAAAGGTTAAGCTTCGCGTTTACCCCTTCCTGCGTTTCATCTATCAACACTATATTGTTTGCGAAAAGCATACACCAAAGAATATCATCTTAAATATTAAGTTTGTGATCTTTGCTAGATTGCTCCGATCATTAGTGTGGATAAGTATGTAAATGGATAGAGACAGGAAGCAAACACAAGATGTACGTGGTTCACCCAGATTGGCTACGTCCACGGAGTAAAGGAGTTCTCATTAATTGTGAAGGCTTTACACAGTATATAGGTTCAAGCTCTCCTTTAGTGAGTACAAGTGAATGATTTAGTACAAATGACATTAGGAAATATTGTGGAAGAATGATCTCGTAATCACGAAACTTTTAAGTACCGAAGTGTGGTATCGTCTTCACTTGCCTTATCTGTCTCATAAGTAGATGTGGCATCTTCTTTGGAAGTACTCTTCCTCCTTCCAAGGGTGGTATCTTTATCTGGTGGAGATGCACAAGGTAATGTATCAATTTCACTTGACGCTTACTTGTAGTTTCAGGCTTGGTCAAGCGCGATACAAACCATGTAGTATGAGTCCCCCAAGTCGTCGAGCTAGGGGATCTGCTGAAAGAGGTGACAGACAAGGTAAGCAATCAGAGCTCCAAGCAATCAGTCCCAAATCAGAAGTTTGATTTCGAGTTCCGGCTGATTGTTATCCTTCTCCTTATCTTGCAAGTAGCATGAAGGATAAAGAGAAGAAAATGAGAAAAGGTGATATGAGATACTTTTGCTTTTGAAGAAGTAACTTTCCACAGGCTTATTCTTGAACTGGGCTGGAGGGTTTTCTTGTTTCCGCCAGAGTATAAGGCTGACTGAAGAATTTGAGGGTCAAAACAAGTCCATCATATCTAGAGTACGTTCGACCCTGCTGATATGGGATACTTTTTCTGTTGACAAAGTAGTGGATGTATCGGCACGTGTTCTGTTGCGCTTCTCTCCACATGCTTCCTTGTATCCTTCTCACTTGCCCAATTTGTTCCTCAGGCAGATGTGGTATCTTCTCGGGAAGTATAAGATGTTGAAGATGAATAATCGAGAGCAATGGGGTTCCAGGCAGTCAGTTCCGGACTGGAAGCTTGATTCCAAGTGCTGACTGATTGCTCTCTTTCTCCTTGTCTTGCAGGTAAGAACAAGGCCAAAGGAAAAGACAGGGAAAAAGCATGATATGGGATACTCTTGCTTTTAACCCTGATGATATGAGATATTCTTGCTCTAGTGTAGCTTGTTTGCAGAGGTATTCTCGGGGGGAAAGAAAGCTGAGTATTTCGAAAGGCTTCGTTGGGAGTGCCCTCTCAAATATGAGGAAGGGTTGAGCATTTTTGCAGGTCTGCCTGTCCGTTGAGGATGGAGGTCGACATATATAGGAGTCTCCCTAACAAGAAGGAGTAATACTATTCTTTTACCCTTCTTCTCTTTTACCCTGCTTGGTCATAGCACGGTAGTGGGAGCTGCTAGCTTCACGTGTTTTAACTCTGTCAGAGCACTTTGAAAAAGTGGTCTGTGGTATCTGGAAAGCTGATGTTACGTGTGAAGATTACAAACAAGCTTTATCCAATGAGATCTGGCTCTCGAAGTTGAGAAAGCGGTGTGAGGATTACAGACAGGCTTTATTTAAGGGGCTCTCGAAGTTGAGAAAGCGGTGCCTCTTCGGTTTTCGAACAAGCAATCCTGTCGGGGATCTGTCTCTCGAGATTCGGAGAACGATGCCTTTTCGATTTTTGAGAAAGCAATCCTGCTAGGAGTCTGGCTCTCGAGATTCGGAGAGCGGTGTCTCGTCGCTTTTTGAGAAAGTAATCATGTTGGGAGTCTGGCTCTCGAGATTCGAAGAACGGTGCCTCTTTGATCTTGAAGCAAGCAATCTTGTTGGCAGTGTTTTCTCGAATGTGAGTAAAGGTTAGGCCTGTATGCTAGTCTACCTTGCCACGGAGCACAGAGATTGACAAACAGGGACTTTCCAATTATCCAGCAGTGGTCCTGTTCCTTTACCCTTGTGGGTAATAATATGGTAGCTAGACCTTCAAAATTTATGTGTCTAAACTTTGTTAGTGCTGTTTCTTTGCTATTCTTTTACCCTTCTTGGTCATAGCGATGTAATGGGAGCTGCAAGCTTCACGTGTCTAAACTTTGTCAGAGATTTTTGGCAAAGTTATATGTGGTACCCGTGAGCTGATGTTGCGTGTGGAAAGTGGATGATTGAACAGTAACATTCACGTGCTTTCTACTTCACTAGAAATCTTCGACAGAATGCCCGTAATTTCCGCAAAGTTGAGTGTGCATGTGACAAGTGCTGACAAGGCTGAAAAAGCAAGTGCCTCTTCGATTTCTAATATCGGCCCTCGTGGTCTTTGAGCAGCCCAGCTTTTGAGAAAGCAAGCGCTTCTTCGATTTCTGCGATCGACCTTCGTGGTCTTTGAGCAGCCCAGCTTTTGAGAAAGCAAACGCCTCTTCGATTCCTGAGATCAGCCCTCGTGGTCTCTGAGTAGCCCAGCTTTTGAGAAAGCAAACGCCTTTTCGATTTTTGAGCAGGCGCCTCTTCGATTTCTGAAGCTCCATCGAGTGCAGATTTTTATAGAGGCTGGTATTAAGTTCCAAAGCACACTTGAATCTTCACCAGTATAAGCTCCCTTCTTGCATTTCTAAGATCTTGATTTGTCCGACCTCTTTTCTTTTCAACACCTTTGAAAATGTCTGGCCCCTCCGACCGTCGTTTTGACTTAAACCTTGTGAATAGGCAGCCACGCCTTCTCCAGACAACATATGGCGCCCATCCTTCTTATCCCCTACTAGTCCTCTTACCGTTGGGGATTCCGTGATGAAGAATGATATGACCGCTACGGTGGTAGCCAGGAACTTTCTCACTCCCAAAGATAACAGACTACTTTCCAAACGGTCTGATGAATTGGCTGTTAAGGATTCTCTGGCTCTCAGTGTTCAGTGTGCAGGTTCTGTGTCTAATATGGCCCAACGCCTATTTGCTCGAACCCGCCAAGTTGAATCATTGGCGGCTGAAGTGATGAGTCTCAAACAGAAGATTAGAGGGCTCAAGCATGAGAATAAACAGTTGCACCGGCTCGCACATGACTATGCTACAAACATGAAGAAGAAGCTTGACCAGATGAAGGAATCTGATGGTCAGATTTTACATGATCATCAGAGGTTTGTGGGTTTGTTCCAAAGGCATTTATTGCCTTCGTCTTCTGGGGCTGTACCGTGTAATGAAGCTCCAAATGATCAACCTCCGATGCCTCCTCCTTCTAGGGTGCTGTCCAGTACTGAGGCTCCGAATGATCCCCCTCCGGTGCCTTCTCTTTCTGGGGCTCTGCCGACTGCTGAGACTTCTCCTAAGCAACCTTTGTGAAGGCTCCCTCTTGTTTGTTTATTTTGACTCGTGTATATGTACATATTTGTAACTTCTTAGAGATATCAATAAATAAGCTTTGTTTCATTTCAACGTATTGTGTTAAATACACCAAAGCCTTCTTCAATAAGTTCTTTGAATTTTTCTTTTGTTGAAGCTTGTATGTTGAAGCTTTGTGAGTGGAGCATGTAGGTTGAGGTAGTGTTCCCTTAATTTCCCGAGTGGGGAAAACTTCTCGATTGGAGACTTGAAAAATCCAAGTCACTGAGTCGGGTCGACTATATGAATCTTAGAACGCCATTGTGCTCGATCATGTGTCATATCCTCCGTTAGATCCAAGTACTCTAAGTCTTTTCTTAGAGTCTCTTCCAAAGTTTTCCTAGGTCTTCCTCTACCCCTTCGGCCCTGAACCTCTGTCCCGTAGTCGCATCTTCTAACCGGAGCATCAGTAGGCCTTCTTTGCACATGTCCAAACCATCGTAACCGATTTTCTCTCAGTTTTCCTTCAATTTCGGCTACTCCTACTTTACCTCGGATATCCTCATTCCTAATCTTATCCTTTCTCGTGTGCCCACACATCCAACGAAGCATTCTCATCTCCGCTACACCCATTTTGTGTACGTGTTGATGCTTCACCGCCCAACATTCTGTGTCATACAGCATCGCCGGCCTTATTGCCGTCCTATAAAATTTTCCCTTAAGCTTCAGTGGCATACGACGATCACACAACACGCCGGATGCACTCTTCCACTTCATCCATCCAACTTGTATTCTATGGTTGAGATCTCCATCTAATTCTCTGTTCTTTTGCAAGATAGATCCTAGGTAGCGAAAACGGTGGCTCTTTGGTATTTCCTGATCTCCGATCCTTACCCCTAACTCATTTTGGCCTCCATTTGCACTGAACTTGCACTCCATATATTCTGTCTTTGATCGACTTAGGCGAAGACCTTTAGATTCCAACACTTCTCTCCAAAGGTTAAGCTTCGCATTTACCCCTTCCTAAGTTTCATCTATCAACACTATATCGTCTGCGAAAAGCATACACCAAGGAATATCATCTTGAATATGTCATGTAAACTCATCCATTACCAACGCAAAAAGGTAAGGACTTAAGGATGAGCCTTGATGTAATCCTACAGTTATGGGGAAGCTTTCGGTTTGTCCTTCATGAGTTCTTACGGCAATCTTTGCTCCTTCATACATATCCTTTATAGCTTGGATATACGCTACTCGTACTCCTTTCTTCTCTAAAATCCTCCAAAGAATGTCTCTTGGGACCCTATTATACGCTTTTTCCAAATCTATAAAGACCATGTGTAAATCCTTTTTCCCATCTCTATATCTTTCCATCAATCTTCGTAAGAGATAGATTGTCTCCATGGTTGAGCGCCCTGGCATGAACCCGAATTGGTTGTCCGAAACCCGTGTCTCTTGCCTCAATCTATACTCAATGACTCTCTCCCAGAGCTTCATTGTATGACTCATTAGCTTAATACCCCTATAGTTCATGCAATTTTGTATGTCGCCCTTATTCTTGTAAATAGGCACCAAGGTGCTCTTTCGCCACTCGTTTTTCAAAATCCTATTGAAAATGTCAGTGAGCCATGTTATACCTGTCTCTCCCAAGGCTTTCCACACTTCAATCGGTATATCGTCTGGGCCCACTGCTTTTCTATGCTTCATCTTCTTCAAAGCTACAACCACTTCTTCTTTCCTGATTCGACGATAAAATGAGTAGTTTCTACACTCTTCTGAGTTACTCAACTCCCCTAAAGGAGTACTCCTTTCATGTCATTCATTGAAAAGATTATGAAAATAACATCTCCATCTGTCTATGACCGCGTTCTCTGTAGCAAGAACCTTTCCATCCTCATCCTTGATGCACCTCACTTGGTTTAGGTCCCTTGTCTTTTTTTCCCTTGCTCTAGCTAGTTTATAGATATCCAACTCTCCTTCTTTGGTATCTAGTCGCTTATACATATCGTCATAAGTCGCTAACTTAGCTTCTCTCACAGCTTTCTTCGCCTCTTGCTTCGCTCTTCTATACCTTTCACCATTTTCATCGGTCCTATCCTTGTATAAGGCTTTACAACATTCCTTCTTAGCCTTCACCTTTGTTTGTACCTCCTCATTCCACCACCAAGATTCCTTTTGGTGTGGAGCAAAGCCCTTGGACTCTCCTAATACCTCTTTTGCTACTTTTCGGATACAGCTAGCCATGGAATCCCACCTTTGGCTAGCTTCCCCCTCTCTATCCCACACACACTGGGTGATTACTTGCTCTTTGAAAATGACTTGTTTTTCTCCTTTTAGATTCCACCATCTAGTCCTTGGGCACTTCCAAGTCTTGTTTTTTTTTCTCACTCTTTTGATATGTACATCCATCACCAACAAGCGATGTTGATTAGCCAAGCTCTCCCCCGGTATAACTTTGCAATCCTTACAAGTTATATGATCCCATTTCCTCATTAGAAGAAAATCTATTTGTGTTTTTGACGACCCACTCTTGTAGGTGATCACATGTTCTTCTCTCTTCTTAAAGAAGGTGTTGGCTAAGAAGAAATCATATGCCATTGCAAAATCCAAGATAGCTTCCCCATCCTCATTTCTCTCCCCAAAACCATGGCCACCATGAAAACCTCCATAGTTGCCTGTCTCCCTGCCCACGTGTCCATTTAAATCTCCTCCTATAAATAACTTCTCCGTCTGAGCAATTCCTTGCACCAAGTCTCCAAGGTCTTCCCAAAATTTCTCCTTCGAACTCGTATCCAACCCTACTTGAGGTGCGTACGCACTAATCACATTGATGAGTTCTTGTCCTATTACAATCTTGATTGCCATGATTCTATCTCCTACCCTCTTGACATCTACAACATCTTGTGTCAAGGTCTTGTCCACAATGATGCCAACACCGTTTCTCGTTCTATTTGTGCCCGAATACCAAAGCTTAAACCCTGAGTTTTCTAGATCCTTTGCCTTAAGACCAACCCACTTAGTTTCTTATAGGCACATAATATTTATCCTTCTCCTCACCATAACTTTCACTACTTCCATAGATTTTCCCGTTAAGGTTCCTATATTCCACGTTCCTAAACGCATTCTACTCTCTTGAACTCTACCCTTCTGTCCTAGCTTCTTCACCATCCCCCATCTAGTAGGATCAAAGTACTTCTTTTGTGTGTCCTGTGTAAAGTTGATAGAAGCATATGCTCCCAAAGAACTTTGAGTGGAGTCGTTCGAAAAAAAGTTTCTATGGCCCCCTTGCTCATTTAACACTGCATCCGGGTGCCGATGGAGATACAGCGACCCTTGCTCACTTATCATTGTGCTCGGGCCACACAGCGCGCCACTTACGGGTGACGTCCTAGCTTTAGTGCGATTTCGTTCTGGATTCATTGTCATAAGGATTCGACGTAACTGTGGAGTGCCGGCTGTCGACTACCTGACCCCCCTCCTCCTTTATCCGGGCTTGGGACCGGCAATGTAAGATAAACTTACACAGGCGGAGTTGTATTTGAAATTTGGTCAAACAGCCAAAAATTATTATAGCTTTAAAAAGTTTTTACTAACTTCTATGTTTTTAGCCGTTGAATCAAATTTCAAAGATCCGGATTACTTGATTCCTAGACTTTGAAGGCGGATCCACATAGGAACCAGGTGGTCCCGGGACCCTCTGGAGGTTAGAGCAGTTCATGTTAGGCTCCTCCGGGCGTCCCTCAATGATCTGACTGACAGGTTATGGTGGAGAGGTTGTTTGTTTATAGTCTTTAGACCTCCATCGATGCGTACAGCCAGTGTTTTAAACATCTTCCTCCTCTCATTATTGTGATAGTTTTCAACCGTCCCCTCTCATTCCATCTCCCTAATAATAATAATAATTTTCTTTGGCCGAGACTTAAAAATTGTGTTTCGACACACCAGAGGAACTAGAAACTCTACTTTTTACTTGTTTTGTTAAGAAACTTGTAACATTTTTTTTACAGCTTTCACCCAAGGGTACTTTTAGTAAACCGAACGAAAGGTGCATCAGAATGAACACGGATAGAAGCAAGTGTTTCAGCCTTGCTCTATGAAATTACAGAAACTACAAATTACTCGGTTTTGCCATCGGCTAAACTACACAAGGGAGGCTAGCTGCTTTCCAGTTTCAACGAGGCTGCTGGATGAAACGGGGGCTGCATTTCGGGCTCACATGCTTTGCTGGCTTCTCAGCGTACTTCCTCGGCTCCACCGGCGATTTCAGATGTCTGTCCTCCAGTGACTTCAAATTCTTCAAGACCGCAGCACTCTTTTCTAACCCCGCTGATGTTCCAAAACAAAACTTGTGTCCAACAATCAAACAGCATATTTGGAAACTACTTAAAAAGTTTTTCATTCCAAACAACAACAAAGCCTTATCCCACTAAACAGGGTCAGCTATATGAATCCTACAACCCCGCTGCGCTATGTTTTGTGCATAAAAGTTTTTCATTCCAATTTACAAAAATCTACAATCGTTTAGAGTACCTGTTCTTACCATTTTTACCTTCAGTATGAGACATCTGAAGGAACTCTTCAAACTGAGATTCTTCTAGACTGGAGAAGTCATCACCAACATCGAGATCAAAGGTCTCTGGAAGCAAATCGGCGACATTGTCAACTTCATTCTGGGTATTATCATAGAAGCCATCCTCACCCTGTTGACTGAGCCAGTAATCATGGTACCATGTGGAGGTTGTGACCAGTTGCCACCATTCCGGGGAGAAATCCTCCACCTGTCGCAGAGCCACAGGGATGAAGAGAGGGGCATTGGGATTCAACCTTGATCCTCCGGAAACCAGTGCCATCTTTGGCCGAGCGCAAGTCAACTGCACCGGAAAAACACAGTAAATCAGTCACGAAATCTTGTCATTTTCAAGTTCCACACAAGTAAATGAGAACAATGCACTAATCCATGGAAAACGTTTTCTATGACACGATTCTATGCAAATCGGATCAAATTTCCGCCAAAAGTTTTTAATTTACAAGCACACTGACGAGAATCTAAACTTGCACAGATCGACAATGAAATTATTTCCTCGGAAATATAAACTATGATTTTCACCTGAGCAGCTAATTGAAAATCATAAAATCAATGAACTTGCAAACTTTCATATTACCAGAATTGGATCAACTTCATCGGAGAAATCCAGTTCTTCAAACTAATCAGTCATAAAAAAACATAAATAAATAAACCAGATTTTCTAAGTTTTCCAAAAAATCTTCAGTTTTCTTTTCGCGTTTTCCCAAATTTTCTCAACAACCAAACAGAACCAGATCTACCAATCAGAAAATTAAAAACAAGCCAGACCCTTACAGCTAAATTATTCGCTCGATTTTACCTAATCAACAGTTTCTGGTCTTAATTTTGTTCGGACACTAAAACCTAATTCAAAGAATCAAGATTCCAATTTCGTTCTTTTTCCTTCATTTTCTCAGCAACCAAACAGGGGCGATAATAATTTTACACCTAATCATATCCATTAACGAAAAAAATAAATCGCAAAATTCGAAAGATTTTCAGTACCTCCTCCGAGGCTTCGAGCGAAGAGGAAAATATCAGGCTGCGAAATATCAGGTAAAGGGCCTGACCAGAGAGCGAGAAATACGTGTGAGGAGAGCGAGAAATACGTGTGAGGGGACAAGAGAGGGAAGGGGGGTTTATATAGTGAGGGAAATCCGAGCCTAGCTGCTTTGGAATGAGAACCTGAGGTTCGGGTACTCCGAGCCAACGAACGCCCCTATTTTTGCAATGTACGGACTCCTGGATTTTTGAGCAGTTACTAGCCGTTGATTGCCTGATCGGTGTCACGCGGTAACAAAGCTCTTGGTCGTTGACTTTTGACTGGTTTGGGATATCACCAATTAAAGCCGTGCCACGTTTCCCACAAGTTAAAACGCAACTATCCTATCTAGGGGTGGGTTCGGTACGGTTAGGTATTGTTTGGTATGCAAACGAGATGGGACAGAACGGAAAGAGAACAAAGATGCCCTCGGATGGAAACAAGGAGGAAGAAGAAGGAGACGGAGAGGTTATAATTTTGTGTTCCACGGATGTGGAACAAGTCGTTCCAAGCAGGTGAGGCGGAACGAAAATTCACCCAAAATTCGTTCCGTGGAACAGCGTGTTCCACCCGTTTTAGGCGCACCAAACGTGGGACGGAACTCCTCATCCCACTCCGTTCCGTCCCGTTCTACGTACGAAACAGTACCTTACAATACCAAAATCCTTGTACTAATTACCGTACCAAACTTTCAGTTTGGTAAAATCTATTACTATTATCGTACCAAATTTTCGGTATTGTTGATGCACAAAATCAGCGAGGACTTTGGTACAACAGAAAGTGTCAGGTTTGTGACCTTCGCTTGGTTGCTTCAATCACTAGTGAAGATAAGTACGTAAATGAATAGGGACAGGGAAGCAAACACAAGATGTACGTGATTCACCCAGATCGGCTACGTCCACGGAGTAGAGGAGTTCTCATTAATTGTGAAGGGTTTACACAAATACATAGGTTCAAACTCTCATTTTGTGAGTTCTAGTGAATAGTTTAGTACAAAATGACATTCGAGATTATTGTGGGAGAATGATCCCTATTTATAGAAGAGAGTTTCTAGTTTTGTTCTAACATTGACACGTGTCGTGTTGTGATAGGTTTATGATGTTGACACGTGTCGCGCTGTGATTGGCTTCTGATGTCGACACGTGTCGCATTGTGATTGGCCTCCTGGTTGAAGGGAAGCTCTTCTGGGTCCTTGACGGTATAACGTTGACCGGTGCTCAATAGTTTCGAGATTGGTCAAGTATGGTACAAACAGGTATACCAAAATTCGGTATTGCCAAAAGTTCGGTTGGTATGGTATGGCAATGGTAATTGCCATTTTGTTTTGGGACAAAATCTGTTTTTGTTTTTTTAACCCAATTCAAGGGCAAAACTTTTTTTTTTTGGGTACCTTTATCTCATACATTATAGATTAAATTCATCTATTATTCATCATTCACAATTTACACACATAATAATTTAAATGATGCATCAAGATTCATTATAAAAATTAAGCTTACAATCCAAATAGAAGTTACAAACCAAAACAAATAGAAGTTAACAATCCAAATAAAAATTGAAGTTTCAAACCAAATGAAAATTGGAAGTAAACTTCAAAAAGGAGAATTCATTGATCAGTTATTCAAGCTTGAGATGTCGAAGCTTTTGGAGGAGGCATTGAACTTGTAGAAGATTGAGTTTGTATCAAGCCTACATTACAAACAAAGAAAACATATTAATTAGTAGCAAGAAGAATTAAAGTTGAAAACCATTTAATAACAAATTTACTAAAAAAATTAAATCATATCTTTCTTGTTTTCTCTTCTTCCATTTCCTTGTAAAATTGAAGCATATCTTCTGTTGGTTCCTTGTAGAAGTTTACTTCATCTGTCCTAAGTCAACCACTAGTACGCACTATTGCCTCTATTATTTTAGGAGTTAAGGATACCCTAAAAGGTTCCACAACTCTCCTCCATAGGCTAAATGCATTTTCACTAGCAACAGTAGAAGTGGGGGTTACAAAGATATTTTGGCTATTTGTGAAAGAATTATGAACTCTTTTGTGTTTGATTTCCACAATTTCAAGAGATCAAAGTCATAAACAACAATGCTAATATAAGTAGGGTTTTATTTTCAAATTATTGGAATATTATAAATATCTGTTATATAATTATCTATTATATAATTGTATTTTCGGTATGGTACAATAATACCGTGATAATGGTATCCATTACCAATACCGTACCATGAAATTTCGGTTCGGTATGGTACAATACCGTACCATTACCGATTGGTATAAAAAATTTGGCACAAAATCGGTATGGCACGGTTGGCAATTCGGTTGGCACGACAATTTGGCAAAAAAATCCACCCCTAATCCTACCCTCAAAAACAATGTAACCATGTGTTTGGGTGATGTGGCTGCTTTTAGGCCGTTGGATTTTTAATCGTTCTTTTTTTTGAGTTGTTGGAATTCCAATGGTGAAAAAATTTCAAATTTCTCCAAACGACTACATGAGGTGGCACGATCTGAACTGTTTGATTTTTCGCTC